>NW_015506301.1:255729-271113 GCF_001515645.1 Sinocyclocheilus grahami | reverse complement strand
TGGCTGTCCACCAACGTTTACCATCCAACCTGACAGAACTGGAGAGGATCTGCAAGGAGGAATGGCAGAGGATCCCCAAATCCAGGTGTGAAAAACTTGTTGCATCGTTCCCAAAAAGACTCATGGCTGTATTAGATCAAAAGGGTGCTTCTACTAAATACTGAGCAAAGGGTCTGAATACTTAGGACCATGTGATATTTCAGTTTTTCTTTTTTAATAAATCTGCAAAAATGTCAACAATTCTGTGTTTTTCTGTCAATATGGGGTGCTGTGTGTACATTAATGAGGAAAAAATGAACTTAAATGATTTTAGCAAATGGCTGCAATATAACAAAGAGTGAAAATTTTAAGGGGGTCTGAATACTTTCCGTACCCACTGTATATATATATATATATATATATATATATATATATATATATATATATATAAATAAAACACAAAAATAATAAACATTTAATGTGTGTATATATACACACAAAACAAATAAAATACATGTATATAATCAAAATAAATAAAATATTATTATTATTTTTATGGCAACACTTTACAATAAGGTCTCGTTTGTTGACATTGGTTAGTCCATTAACTAACATGAACATATACAACATATTTTACAGCATTTATGAACCTTTATGTTAGTTAATAAAAATGTTCACAGTCCATTATCTAATGTTAGCAGATAAGTTACGAAGTTTGATTTTGGTAATGTGCTAGTAAATGTTGAACTTACCATTAATAAATAAATAAATTCTGTGCAAGTATTGTTTATGCTAACTAATGTTTATAGTAAAGTGTTACTATTTTTATTTATTTATTTATTTTTACTTAATTTCATTGCAAGGACTTCAAAGAATGTCATCTAAAGACATGCTATTACTGTGTTATTATTTTACCATGTAAATACCATAGTTTGAGAATATATTGAATCAGTTACTATGGTACAATAGGTAATACCATGGTACTTTTGGGTAAGTGCCTCAACCTGTTATTTCTTATTGCGTTGCTGGTTTTAATGATAAGCAATAAGTAATAAATGAACATATTATGACATATTAAGTAATGTGCATGGAGCCAGATCTCTGAAAGTCCAGCTAACGTTACCTTGCGGACTGACTCTGTCGACCCTCCGTCCTCAGCAGTTATATCCTCATCTGATCCAGAGTCACACATCATAAACTCACCTTTATTACTGTACTTTTACTGTACTGTAATAACACCTGCACTCACA
The DNA here is from genome assembly GCF_001515645.1 of Sinocyclocheilus grahami. NCBI lineage: Eukaryota > Metazoa > Chordata > Actinopteri > Cypriniformes > Cyprinidae > Sinocyclocheilus > Sinocyclocheilus grahami. The sequence goes on along the minus strand of NW_015506301.1, from coordinate 269,884 downwards.
ATAGCGCTCGCATGTTATCAAACTGCGCTAAATCCGTTAAACGCTGCTATCCGAACACGAACTAACGGCTATTTTACACTCGCTGGACACGGGTTTTAACTATATATGTGTCTAAACGCATCTCCATAACTCCATAATGTGATTTTTAAAGAATATAATTCACTCAAAATAAGTAAATCCACTTGTACGCTGCACGAGCATCTCTCGCGCTCTCGCGTTGCGTCCTTGGGGTTCAGCCAATAGAATCGCGTTGCTTCTGACTGACACACGCGGTAGCCAATCACAGCTCGAGAAAAACAACGGATTGACGGAGGGAACGTCCAATGAGGTGACGGTGATGGGAATAAAGGCGATTTGGAGCGGAAAAATAACTGTTGCCCCTGACAACACGGAGGCATCAGCGAGTAAACAATAAAGACGGCGGTTGTGTTTATCTGAACATTCATTGAATTGTTTTTAAAATCTTTCAAAGCAGCCGTAGTTACACATTCATCCGTTTACAAACCCGAACTCGATATAAAACTTTAAATATTCACACATTACGATATGATAGTTTTTTTTTGTAGCTAACTAAATCTAAAAACCATAAATACCATTTGTCACTAGAAGGAAAATAAGATTTTTTTATTTTATTTTATTTTATTTCAGTTACATAACTATACATAGGCCTAACTATATAGACATTTAAAATACTAATAAAACACACAACAAAATTAAAATAATAAAATAATAATAATAACACTCATATGAACAACAAACAAAGCCGGTTACCTTTTTTAATTAAATTAGATTTACTATGCAAATTGATATACTAAAAATGTACTATTTCTTTACTTATTTATTTACTAAAACTAAGCATACTAGATTTTTTTTCCTTTTACTAATTGTTTTATTTTTATATTTTAAATATAAAAAATACTTATTTTTATTTACTTTTTCCTTTAAAAAAAATATTTTAAATTATAAAAAATACTTGTATTTTTATTTCCTTTTACTAATTGTTTTATTTTTATATTTTAAATATAAAAAATACTTGTATTTTTATTTCCTTTTACTAATTGTTTTATTTTTATATTTTAAATATAAAAAAACTACTTTTATTTTTATTTCCTTTTACTAATGGTTTTATTTTTATATTTTAAATATTTAAAAAAAATACTTTAAGGTAGATCACATTACAATTAGGATTATGGGACAAAACACATTCATGAATCACTTTTGTACATAAAAGCTTTATTATGTTGTAAAACAAACAGTAAATAATCATTTTCATTACATCATCACTTATTTTATTAGTTAATCTTAAAATGAACCAATGCCATATTCAAAATAACTTAATGCTATTGGACCACAACAAGCAGCATTGCTGAATTTGTTATTAGGACATTTTTTTAAAGGGAAAAGGGGATTTTAATGCATCTTTTCCTTTAGATGTAATGCTTCTGACTTTGGTCTGTGCTCCATGTTTCGGCTCGGCTTCAGTTCGACAGCAGGAAGTTGCTGCCTTTACTGTTTCCTTTTGTGATATCAGACACCAGGGAGTGCAGCCGCTCTGATAAAGCCACCTTTAAGACAATGTTAAGAAACACACTTTCAGTCTGCAGATGTCATGTATTCCAGTTGCTGATATCGTGAACTCACGGTGTAATCGTGTGGCTCTTGTAGTCTCTTGTGAAGTGGATGCAGCGTTTGCAGAGAAATCTGTGCACGCTCACGACTCTCTGACGCACTGTTTAGGGGGAATGTGATCTGTGCACGCAATCAACACAAATCTCAATTAGATTCTGTACGAAAAAGCAATGAAATATACATTTTTCTGTTCAATTTAAAGAAATAGTTCACCCAAAAATGAAAATTTTATTAATATTTACTCATCCTCAGATCATCCAAGATTAGGATGAGTTTGTGTCTTCATCAGGTTTGGAGAAATGCAGCACTGCATCAGTGTCTCAGCAATGGATGCTCTGCAGTGAATGGGTGCCGTCAGAATGAGAGTCCAAACAGCTGATAAAAACATCACAATAATCCACAGCACTCCAGTCCATCAGTTAATGTCTTTATTATGGACTCATATTTTATGGACTCATATTTTAGCCAAAAGCAACAGTTTAATGTTAAAATGTCTTAATGCTGGATTAGTTTCAGCTTTTATCTTCTCCAGATGTTAACTGACGGACTGGAGTGCTGTGGATTACTTGTGGATTATTGTGCTGTTTTTATCAGCTGTTTGGACTCTCATTCTGACGGCACCCATTCACTGCAGAGCATCCATTGCTGAGACACTGATGCAGTGCTGCATTTCTCCAAATCTGATGAAGACACAAACTCATCAACATCTTGGATGGCCTGCAGGGTGAGGACATTTCCTTACATTTCATTACTTGTCCAATGGCTGATATTGGCAGTGTTTACCTGTCCACAGGTGAAGACATCCAAACGCAGACTGGTTACTTGAGCCGGTGTGACCGTTTGAAGCGTCTCGTTCAGTCCCAGAGGGAAGCAGGTCAGGGAGACGCCCGCTTTAGGAGCTGCTTCTTCTGACAAACAGATCAGATCCATCTGCGGATGACCTGCCAAACAGACGTTCATATGAACTCAATTCAGCTCATGGTGCTGCCAAACGTGGATCCTGTGAAAGGTGCACTAAGCTCTTTTTTTCACACATAATCGTTTTAGCATGTCTAAAATATGGCTGAGGAATATAGCTAAAAAAATACTGTTTAATATAGATGTCAATGCCTTTAATGGGACTTTTTTTTATTATATTAATTTCCATACTTTTTTTTTTCAGACCAATGGATTTAAATTAGAAAATGTCCTCATATCCCCTGATGCTTCCCCATTACTTTGGCTAGATAAGAAAAATAAGCGTTTTTGCAACATTTTATAATATTCTATCTATCGTCTAGAAATAGTCTATATTGTCTTGAAATATTGATATATTTCTGCCTTTTTCGCAATACTCTCGCTCTGTGTTTGTTTATATATAAAATTAAAGCAATATTTTAAGACAATATAACTAGAAAAATTAGATGGATAAATATTAATCTTTTTCAGCCTTTTTATAATACATACAATATTGTAGAATATTGTAAAAAGGCTGAACAAATCTATAAATATACAGTATATATACAGTGGGGCAAAAAAGTATTTAGTCAGCCACCAATTGTGCAAGTTCTCCCATATATATATATATATATATATATATATATATATATATATATATATATATATATATATATATATATATATATATATATACACTTTTTATATATATAAAGTATATATATTTATGTAAATATTTATATATTTAATCTGAAATGCTTTTTTAAGAAACAAAATAAAATGCACATTGAAATCATCACAATATTCACACTGTTGGTTAATTTTATGTAGCATTATCACAAAAAATATTGTGAATATTTGCTATAAGGTTGAATTTGTATTACAAATCATGAGAAAAGCAGAAAGTAATTAATAAAAGGGTGATTATAAACGGGTAAATACGGACCGTCTGCGTCCAGAAGCCTATAGACAGACTTGCGTCCCGGCAGTGTGCTTTTCTCTGGATCTTCACTCATCTTCATTCGGGGACGACCTCTGACCTCTATCAGCTACAGTGAGTGAGTAATACAACCATCAGCATGTATTAATTAAAGCACTATGTGTGAAATGTAATGCTGGGAAACCTTATATACCTTATATACACATCCCAGAGAGGGCTGACGCGTGCATGTGACCAGATGAGTCCCCACTCCAACCACGTCAATCTCATTATCCTGACACAGACAAACAGGTGATGCATGTCTAGATTGCTGTGTTTAATGTATCTGATGTGAAGAGCTCTTACTTTCTTGTTGAGTTCAGCGAGACTCTGTTCTGAAATACTGTTTGTGCCGACGATGATGAGAGACTCAAACTGAGGAACTGAGAACCTGCAGACAAACACAGAATAAAATAGATTTGAGTGATTGCATGCTGAAGTTGAACACTTTTACACTATTTTAGTATGAGTTTAGTATTGATATAATATTATAGGTCTGATTTAAAATAGATTTTATTTTCTGTTTTCATTTTAGTTTTTGTAATTTTTTTTAAGTATGTCTATATTGTTTTTATTAAGTTTTAATTTATAGCTTTATTTAATTTACTTTTAGTAATTTTAGTGTTTCAACAAACTAAATGAGAACTACAACAGTTGCCTTTGCAACTAGCTGAAAAAAGTCTTTATATATAGCTGAAAGTTTATGTAATAAAAATGTTTCTATGGTTTTCATTTTAGTTAACGATAATAACCCTGGAAAAACTGAAACTAAACCTATTAAATATAATTTTCTGTAATTGAAATGAAGCTGAAATGAAATAAAATAGAAGGATTAGATGAAAAACATAAACCTAAATGAAATGTTGCCTTGGCAACTAACAGAAATAAGCTTTAAGGCTAAATAGAAATATTAAACAAAGCTAATAAAAACAACAAAATTACTTCAACACCAAAATTAAACAAAAAAATATAAAAATACATATTAAATAATAATAAAAGTACACATTCTGTTGTATTTTTATTTTTATAATTGTTTTTCCTTTTTAATAAAGTATAATATAAAAATAAAAAGTATAAGACTACATTTCTATTTTAAGTTAATTTTTTAAAATCACACAGATCAGTCGCTCCAGTTCCAAACAGTTAAAATGACAAATAAATGCATACTCTGAAAGCGCTCCACAAGACATGTGATTATATTACTGGATGCTCGAAATTGAACGGGAGAATGCATGTTTTAAACAGTTGCACAGGTAAGTTAATCACCGTTCTAATCTAATGCCTGCTGCACTGTAACACACACACATAGGCTACAGACAGACCGTAGCACGTGCATCTCGTGCAGAGCACACAAAATAATTAAAAATAAATCCCACAGCTTCACTAGTAGAGAGACTCTGCCAGGTAGAATTCATTCACACACGCAATCGCTCTCACTAATGCATTTATATGAATGTAATCTTTACTGTGCTACTTTATCTGTATCTGATTTAGAACGAGCAGAAATCTATCTTAAGACAAAAAAAAAATCTTAAGACAAAAGAACTGATAAAAATGAGCTGTTATAGCCATGTGGGCAGCACTGTGTCATATGCCACAAGGCTGATCAGAAGAAATGGACAGCCCCTGAGTTAAATATATGAGTGTCACAGCAAAGGGTCTGAATACTTAGGACCATGTGATATTTCAGTTTTTCTTTTTTAATAAATCTGCAAAAATGTCAACAATTCTGTGTTTTTCTGTCAATATGGGGTGCTGTGTGTACATTAATGAGGAAAAAAAATTAACTTAAATTATTTTAGCAAATGGCTGCAATATAACAAAGAGTGAAAAATTTAAGGGGGTCTGAATACTTTCCGTACCCACTGTATATATATATATATCAGAGGTTGGCATAAATGCCAGTGTAATAATGTTGTGTTATTAGAGGTAGTAGTCTGAAGGAAGTGTCTCACTGTTTGCTACATTCTTTGAAGACGTGCCGCACTTCCAGCGACTGCTTGCAGATGTCCCCGCTGTCCAGCCTGACGCCCAGCGGCCGGTACTGCAGCTCATACAGAGCCAGAGCCACGGCACAGAAGCACAGCAGACCGCTGCTGCAGCAAAAACATCAGTCAAAAACATCACAGCACACCACACTACTGAATGATCACGTGTCTTACCAGCTGACGCTGTAGCTGTCAATCACGGGCAGGAAGTTTTGTGGGTAGGCGATGGCGTAGGACAGGAAGGCCGCCAGCTCTCCCTCCCGAACGAGGCTCGTCTTTGACCCCAATAGCTGACAGACACGACCCAGCCAACCCTTCACCAGACAGATGAAGTCAATAGGGCCGCCGCCGCCGCAGGGCACCAGAGTCTGCCATCACAAATCAACACACATGCTTTATCGTTAAAGGTCAGTAAAAGAAATTAATACTTTTATTCATTTCAACTGATCAAAAGTGACAGTAAAGACATTTACAATGTTACAGAAGATTTCTATTTCAAATAAATGCTGTTCTTTTGAACTTTCTATTCATCAAATTATCCTTAAAAATAAAATGCATCACGGTTTCCACAAATATATGAAGCGGCACAACTGTTTTCAACATTGATAATAATCAGAAAGGTTTCTCGAGCAGCAGATCAGCATATTATACTGATTTCTGAAGATCACGTGACACTGAAGACTGGAGTAATGATGCTGAAAATTCAGCTGCGCATCACAGAAATACATTACAGTTTAACAGATACTCACATAGAAAACAGATATTTTAAATTTTGTAATGTATTTTTAAACAAATAAATACAGCCTTGGTGAGCAGAAGAGACTTCTTTCAAAAACATTTTAAAAATCTTAATTATTCCAAACTTTTGAGTGGTGTGTGTATAGAATATTGCAAAAAAGGATGAAAAAGATTAATTTCAATCAATCTCAATTTTGAGCTATATTGTCTAGAAATTGTGTCTATATCATCTTGAAATACTGATATTTTTCACATATTTTTAATATATATTCTCAGTGTGTGTGTGTGAGAAAAAAATTATCTATATATACACAAAAGATCTATATATATGTTTGTATGTATGGATGGATAGATAGATATTTATATGTATATTATATATAGCACTCTCTATTCTTATTAGACTTGCACTCTATTTATTTACTAACTGCTTGTTTTCTTAAAAAAAATAAAAAAAGCTAACACTTGCTTCTCTAATATTTTTGTATTCTATTTGTTTTCTTTTTATTTATTATACAGTTAACAATAGCAAAAAAGGCCTCTAACACTAGCTTGCTCTATTCTTTGTTTTCTTTTTATTTATTATATGATTTGTTTTTGAAACTTGCTACGTGTACTACATTAAGCTAACTGAGACTTGTTATAGCACTTGTGTATCACTGCTCTCTTGTTGATTTTGACTGCTTCTGTTGTCCTCATTTGTAAGTCGCTTTGGATAAAAGCATCTGCTAAATGACTAAATGTAAATATTATTGCTGTCAAAGAGAATAATCACGATTAATTGCATCCCAAATACATAAAGATATACATAACAAAATAAAATAAATAAATATATATTTATATACACACACACACACACACACACACAGTACACACACACATATATTATGTAAACACAAACTTTGGGTGTGATTAATCGCGTGTGATTATTATACATTAGATATTTGTTAGATATTAGATTTTTGGAATAATTAAGATTTATGTGTGTTAAAAAAATTATGTATATTACCGACCCCAAACGTTTTAACAGTAGTGTGTGTATATGTATATATATATATATATAAAAATTATAATTGCAAATTGATTCCAAACTGAACAAACCACTGAAATATTCGGGTTCATTCAGTGAAACGCCCACCTGTGGCCACACCTCCTCCAGAGAGGAAAAGGAAGTGACATAAGAGTGCGCCATGGTTCCCGCCACAGGAATGCCAAACAGACGGCCGGCGAGAGCGTTACTCGTCAAATCAAAACCTGGAAAAACAATCAGCAGTAGCCGTTCACATGATGCTTACTCAAAGAGAATAGTCCATATGACTGTCATTCAGCAGGACTTCAGTGGACTCGTCATTCCACATTCACTCACCACCAATGTATGTGTATCGAGAGGCAGTCAGGCCTCCGTCAGGACCCTGAGCTCTTCTGAGCCCCATCTCCATTAATCTGCGTCTGGGACCTGCAGCCAAACGGAAACGAGCAGCGTTGCTACACACCAGACTGAGAGGAGAGAGACTTCATGAGCACACAGTCGTTACGCAGCCAGCCGCGACAAAAACTACAGATTCTGGAGCCGGAGTCCTAATCGTTTTTAAAACCAATAAAGCACAAATCCCATTTCTAGAGTGAGACCTATTAGACATTTTGATACAGTCTGCTGAATTGATGTTCACTGTAGTAAAATAGTTTCAGTTACTTTATAAAATAAGAAACATTTATTAAAATGAATGTAAATAACCAAAAACAAAACAGTAATGGGGCTGTTCCACAACATGATGAGAAAACAAGTAAATCATCTTATTTTCTCTACGCAAATTGAGATGTTGACTGGAATCATCAACTTTAATAATTCAGCCTTGTTACCAAAGTTACTATAAGAAAAATAATAACAAATAATACCAATAATAATAAATATACAGTCTATATACAGTAGTTATATATTAACTGCAAAACCATAAAAAAATTGGTACTTGACAAATTAAATATTATCTTTAAAAACACTTTTTTAAAATTTACTCCATTTATTGTAACATTTCTCATGTTCATTTAACAAACCTTGCTAAAAAAAAAAAAACTATACATTAAAAAAACATTTACTAAAATGACAAAAACAATATTACTACATTTAACTAAATGAACTAAGATTAAATTCAAATCAGAAAATACTAGTTCAAATTATTTTTTAAAACTAAAGTAGTATCTCAGTTATACTAAAATAACACTGACTCTGTATTTTTTTAATATAGCTCTATTTTTTGTTTAATTTTTAATGCTAACAAGTCACACACTTCTTGGTTCTTCTGAAATCATATAAATATTAGGTTTGACTTCCTGAGGTGGATGAATAACACTGTTTTGAACATTAAGCACTTCCCTCTGCAAAAATGTAACATTTCAAGGCTTATTTTGACCCTGTTCATGTTGCCAGGTGATTTTAAACCAGCATACTGTCATATAATCGGTTTTTAAAGGCACCACTGCATTCAAGAAACTAATGAATGAATGTGCTTTAACAGAATGCTGTATTTACCTGGCGTAGTTGACCAGGCAGAGCAGACTGGTCTCCAGCAGCTGAACCACGGCCAGCGGTCCAGACACTTCCAGCAGAGGAACCTGAACACATGAACAGCAGTGTGAACACTGGAGCTCTGGCAGCAGCAGATCAGATTACAGCTGACCTTTGAATGGCTCACATACTCGAGCGAAGACCACGGACCCCTCAGGTACCGCTGACACAGACACAGACGAACAGTCCAGCTCCTTCAGATATGAGAAGAACGCAGCATCTGTGCCTGCTGGGAGAACGGAGCGCAGATACTCCACATCTGAAGCACACAAGATGATGAAGAGCTTAGTAAATAATACAGACAGAATCTACAGGATGCACAGGACAGAAGCAGAGTAAGAACTACTTCCTTTGCATGCATGCATCATGTTACAATCAGTCTTGGGGAAAGTTACTTTTAAAAGTAATGCATTACAATATTGCTTTACTCCATAAAAAAGTAACTAATTACGTTACTTAGTTACTTTTTATGGAAAGTAATGCATTACATTATCGTTACTTTTTAAATCTGGGCAGAGCTTGCTTGTTTGTTTTTAATATAAAAAAAATTATTTTTTGCAAATGTAAAACTGAATCTGTTTTTTTTGCAAGTGAGATGAATTAATGCATGTTCACATTTATTCTATAACTACAGTAACATCTTACTCCTGATTTCTCTCAACGTGGGGACAGGAGAGCTGTCAATCAATAAATGTGTGTTTTTTGCAAGTGAGATGAATTAATGCATGTTCACATTTATTCTATAACTACAGTAACATCTTACTCCTGATTTCTCTCAACGTGGGGACAGGAGAGCTGTCAATCAATAAATGTGTGTGGGGGGGGGGGGAACTGGAGTTACTTATTTGAAAAAGTAACTTAGATATTTTCTTGTAAATTAAAAAGTAATGCATTACTTTACTAGTTACTTGAAAAAAGGTGCAACATGCAACTACTGACAGATGGCGTCAGACTAAGACATGCATGTAAAGAAACAAGTGCATACTCTTGGTGGGTGTGTTTATCATTAAATCATTAACTAACACATGCATACATTTCTGTCATAGTCTAACTAGAAAACAGTGTCTCAAAACCAAGTGAGCCTAACTAGACAGCATCTTGGCATCACAGAAGTGCCCAAATATGCTGCAAAACAAGTAAACCCAAAATACTGTCCGAGTAGGGAGCTCATGTGCTTTTGAGACACGGTCAAAAATGCTGTCTAGTTAGGCAGTATTCGGTCTACGCAGTCAGATCACCAAAAATGCTGTCTATGTGGACAGCATACTAGGCGTTGAGATGCATGACCAAAAAAGCTGTTCAGGTTGGGATCTCTCTTGGTTTTAATACATATGCCCAACAAATGCCGTCTAGTTAGGCAGCATACTAGGTTTAGTGATGCATGACCAAAAAATGTCTAGTTGGTCAGATTATAAGTTGAGACAGTTCAATCAACGCAATCAGAATAAAAGGTTTTGAGACAGTTACTAAAAGTTGTCTATGTAGACAGCATACTAGGATTTGAGATGCATGACCAAACATGCTATATAGGTATAGCTAACTAGGTTTTAAGACACATGCCCAACAAATGCTCTCTACTTAAGCAGCAATCTAAGTGTTGAGATGCATGAGCAAAAAAGCTATTTGGTTAGGGTGCTCACTTGGTTTTAAGACATATACCTAACAAATACAATCCATTTAGGAAGCATAGTAGGTTTTGAGATGCATGCTGATAAAAGCTGTTTAGGTAGCCTGTTCACAAGGTTATAAGACCAATGTCAGGTAGGGAGCTTATTTGGATTTAAGACACATGGCTAACAAGGTAGGTAGTTCACTAGATTTCAAGACGTGTCAGAAGATGCTATCTAGTCAAGTAGCATAATAGGTTTGAGATGCATGCCTAAAAAAAGCTGTTTGTGTAGAGTGACTGATTGATTTTAAGGCATATGCTCAACAAATGCTGTCCAGGTAGACAGCAAACTAGGTTTAGTGATGCATGACCAAGGGTAGTCTGTTCACTAGGTTTTAAGATATAAAAATGGTGCCCAGTTAGGCAGCATACCAGGGTAGATATGCATGCCCAAAAAAGCTGTTTAGATAGTTCACTAGGTTTTAAGACATGACCAACAAATGCTGTCCAGTTAGGGAGCATACTTGGTTTTTGAGATGCATGACCAAATAATAGTTTGGACAGCATACTAGGCGTTGAGATGCACGATCAAAAAAGCTGTTTGGGTTGGGATCTCTCTTGGTTTTAATACATATGCCCGACAAATTGCGTCTAGTTAGGCAGCATACTAGGTTTAGTGATGCATGACCAAAAACTGTCTAGTTGGTCAGATTATAAGTTTTTGAGACATAAGTTCAATGTAGACAGCCTACTAGGTGATGAGATGCATGGGTAGAGTGCTCACTTGGCTTTGAAGGCATATGCCCAAGAAATGCTGTCTAGTTAGGCAGTGCACTAGGTTTAGTGATGCATGCTCTAAAATTCAGTCTATGCATTGTTTTGACAAGTACCTAAATCTACATAGGCAGGATACTAGGTTTAGTAATGCATTTACAAAAATTCAGCCTGTTTAGTCAGATCACAAGGTTTTGGGACAGCTGTCAAAAGGTGTCTATGTAGACAGCATACTAGGTTTTGAGATGCATGAGCAGATGAGCTACTTTAGTGGGGAGCTTATTTGGTTTTAAGACACATGCCTAACAAATGAGGTCTAATTAGGCAACATGAACATACTGAGTTTTGAGATTCATGCTGAAAAAGCTGTTTAGTCAGTTTACTAGGTTTTAAGGCATATGCCCAAAAAATGCTGTGTAGTTAGGCAGCGTAATATGTTTAGTGATGCATGCCCAAAAGTTCAATCAACGCAATCAGAATAAAAGGTTTTGAGACCGTTTCTAAAAGTTGCCTATGTAGACAGCATACTAGGATTTGAGATGCATGACCAAACATGCTATATAGGGAGCTAACTAGGTTTTAAGACACATGCCCAACAAATGCTGTCTAGTTAGGCAGCATATTAAGTTTTGAGATGCAAGACCAAAGAAAGCTGTTTGGGTAGAGTGCTCACTTGGACTAAATTAAGTGATGCATGGCCAAAAATGTTGTCTGCTTAATCAGATCACAAGGATTTGAGACATTTGTCAAAAGCTGTCTACATAGACAGCATACTAGGTTTTGAAATGCATTCTCCAAAAAGCTGTTAAGGGAGTCAGTTCACTAGGTTTTAAGACATATGACCAACAAATGCTGTCCAGTTAGGGAGCTGGAGCATACTAGGTTTTTGAGATGCATGACCAAAAGAAATACTTGGGTGGGGAGCTTACTTGGTTTTAATATATGTGCCTAACAAATGCTGTCTAGTAGGCAGCATATTAAGTTTTGAGATGAGTAGGGTGCTCACTTGGACTAAATTAAGTGATGCATGGCCAACAATTTTGTCTGCTTAATCAGATCACAAGGATTTGAGACAGTTGTCAAAAGCTGTCTACATAGACAGCATACTAGGTTTTGAAATGCATTCTCAAAAAAGCTGTTTGGGTAGTCAGTTCACTTGGTTTTTAGACATATACCAAATTATGTCTAGTTAGGCAGCATACTAAGTATTGAGGTGCATGCTCAAAAATGCTATATACACATTCTTAGTAGGCGAGCTACTAAAGTTATGTCACAAGTACACAGTGCACACACTCACCGTCATCTGAGAAAGTGAAGTTCTGCAGGAACAGCAAACAGTCGCTGAGACCCGCAAAGAGTGAGAAGCCTCCGCCGAACGGGTTATCGCGGAAAAACAGCTCGAACACGGCCGGCTCGTTGTGTCTGCCCGCGCGCCAGTACGCGTACGCCATGGTGAACTGGTACAGATCCGTGAGTAACGGAGGAACCCGGTTGAGCACGGGGCGCGCTTCATTTCCCTCACATGTCGCCATTTTCCGGTTCAGTTCATCAGGTTGTTGTCGTTCCCTGTTAAGTTTCCTTCAGTGCCTGTCTTGTCCCCCCATGCTCACGTGTAACCGGGTGACCCTTTACACAGTTACACGACTCGTGCTAGTATGCAGTCTCCGCCCTACTACTCTCGTGCGTACTTCAATCACTGTGTTTGTAAACTGGTGAGAGCTTTAACACTCTGACTAAATGACCTTGCTGATACCAGCTCCTCAGACTGGAAATCAAATTAAATTGCACTCCAGGAATTGGAACACTGCCGAAGTATTAATTAACTAACTTAAATTTATACTGTAATTGGCTACTCTGGCTCAACTATAGTCGTTTTGAACTTTCCATATTTTATTAAATTAAATCCCAAACGTATTGGTTAAATGAAGCCAATAGGTAAAGAAACGTGGAGATTGGATAAAAAAATTAATGATGAAAAAAAAATTGATTTAAATGTTTTCTGCCTTCTCTCGGATTTTCTTCAAGGAGCCTTGCATCGCTCTGGCAAATGTTTTGCGTTCTTCCGAGAACTTTGTATTTGCTCTCAAATAGTTTCGGTTCTGTTGAAAAAAATGTTTACAGTCCCCCGAGAAACTTATCATTCGCTCTCAAGTTTTCGTTCTTTTGCAAAAGTAGCCTATTGTGTAGTTTTGCGAGTGAAGGCAGATTCTCGAGGAAACGCAAAAGTTTTGCAATTGAACGCAAAAACATTGAAATATATATTTTTCCCACACTATAATATATAAAATAATCTAGTTTTTTTCCATCACCTAAAATATTTACTAGAAGACCCCTGGGTTAAGTAGCTAAAAGATTCATGAACCCGCTCCGAAGTTCGGTTAAGGCTAGAAGGGCTACTATGCGCACATCAATATAGTGTAATATTTGTCATGCTGAACACCAATAATTACAGTATTTGCATTATTGTAAGGGGTTGGTTTAGAGTTGGGGGTAGGTGTTGTAGACCAAAATGTAATGGGTAGAAAATGTAATTTAGCCTATTACATTACATTTAGTCATTTGCAGACGCTTTTATCCAAAGTGATTTACAAATGAGGATAATTGAAGCAATCAAAATCAACAAAATTGCAATATGCAAGTGCTATGACAAGTCTCAATGACAATTACGCTGTGACAATTTATTGTTGGTTTCCGGCCATAGCGTATGCCTTCTAGCCACAACCCCGAAGTTCCGATCTAAATCAAATGATTTGCGATACACACTCCGAAGTTCCGATCTAAATCAAATGATTTGTGAAGTTCCGATCTAAATCAAATGATTTGTGAAGTTCCGATCTAAATCAAATGATTTGTGAAGTTCCGATCTAAATCAAATGATTTGTGAAGTTCCGATCTAAATCAAATGATTTGTGAAGTTCCGATCTAAATCAAATGATTTGTGA
>NW_015506301.1:244482-249474 GCF_001515645.1 Sinocyclocheilus grahami | reverse complement strand
AATCAAATGATTTGCGAAGTTCCGATCTAAATCAAATGATTTGCGAAGTTCCGATCTAAATCAAACACACTCCGAAGTGCCGATCTGAATCAAATGATTTGCGATACACACTCCGAAGTGCCGATCTGAGTCAAATGATTTGTGATATGAAGTTCTGATCTAAATCAAATGATTTGCGATACACGCTCCGAAGTGCCAATTTGAATCAAATGATTTGCGATACACTCTCCGAAGTTCTGATCTAAATCAAATTATTCACGATAGATGATGTGAAGTCCCGATCTGAATCTGACTGGAGTGCTTTGAAACTGAATCATTTTGCGACGCAATAGTTTAACTCATTCTGAGTTTTCGAAAAGCTCCATTTTACCCCTCACCAAGCGTACTTTTTAAAATCATTACAAGCGATGTCGAAACTCGAAAATGAATGGCTCCTTTGATCTTTTTTTGTTGTTGTTGTTGCTAGTGACTCGCTTGAATGATTGAATCAACCGGAGCGGTTCCAGCGTAGATGACTCACTCAATTGAATCAGTTTGTCTGTTCCCCCGGTTTTCTCATCTTAAGCCATGTTTATACAACACTGTCAGTACTACTACTACTACTGACTTTCCTCGCTAGTTTTATGACATTCACTGAAATAAGCAAAAAGGTATTATGTTTACAAATAAAATCCTTATCTCCAAAGACAACATCCAACACAAATGTTTAGGTGAGGTTACCGGTTTACTGCTAACTAGTGAAACACTCCATTAATATGACGAGCTGCAGCTCAAAATGCATGTTAGATGGAAACATTGTGCTTTATGACCGAGTTTGTAGCTTGATTCACTAAATTTTAAATATTTTAAACACTGCCGTGTTTAAGAGAGGACCTGCTTAACACCTGTTTGTTCTCTGCAGAAGAAAGTAGCATGGATATGGGAAAAAACGAGGATGAGTAAATTATTTTTAATATTAATAAGACCCAATATATACATTTATTTCAGCAGTATGTTCAGAATATACGTTATACCTAAATACACATTAATTTCAGCAGGATTTTAATGATGATAACCTATCTGTTGGTTGACTGAATCACTGTAGCGTCACACATTCATCTTTTTAAACAGGAAAATGTTTGGCCAGCTCATTGGTTAGAGTGTGTGGATGCCCCGCCCATATGAAATGAGTGGGCTGTCCCGTGCTCTCCTGACCCGTGGCGTACTCAAAGTGAGTGCTCAGCTCAATGGCCAGCGCTGACCGTACCAACCCCACGCCTCCCCCCCGCTCCGGTCCGGGATGGTACACTCTACCGCTGACTGGGTGCATGAAGAGAGATTCTGGGCGGAACGGAGCGGTCAGTTTGGCTCCGCCTCCACAGTATGACAGACGCTCCTCGTGCCCCGCCTCCGATACCAGGTGTGTGAAAACCACGGGCCGGTCTTCACATCGCAGGAAGTTACGCTCGCGTCCGCAGAGCGAGAGGAAGGGGAAGTCCTGTTCATATCGGCTGCTCTGATTGACCTTCAGACGGTTGAAGAAGAACACTAAGAAGTGCTGGTCTAACAAGAAAAAAAGACAATAACAATAAGCAAGTGGCTTTTGAGGTTTTTTTTTTATATTGTAATGGTGCCAGTTAATCTTAAGAGCTGGTTGATTTGGTTCAAACTCTTTAGTCTTTAATAATGCCTAATGCCATTTAGCACGCCTATAGTGAGAAAATGAATGGGAAAAATCCACAATTAAATGCATTTCAAACATTATGTAAATAATGGCGGTTTCTAAACTTTTTTTTTTGTCAGCCAAACCCTTCAGATGTAAAATATTTACTTAAAGCTGGGTTATTGCAGTTTACTAAAACTACAATTAAAACAATTAAAAAAACACTTTTAAAATAAACATGAGCTGAAATAAAATAAAGTTTATATAAAAGTTTTTAAAGTTTATAAAGTTAATAAGCCAGCTGATGTACTAAAATAAATGTATAATATATGAAAAAAAAGTATGATATATGTGTGTGTGTGTGTGTATGTATAAAAGACAAAAACACCGCAAAATTACTACAACTTTAACTTTAAAATTTAAATACTGTTATTTTTTTATTTCAAGTTTAAAACGGTTTAAAGAATTAATAAAAACCTCATATCTTATGTCAATGATAATAAACTAACACTGACCTTATATTTCAATATTTTAATAACAAATTCACGTTCACAGTTCTCATATTATTAATGATGCTAATAATGCAATTGTTAGTATTATTGTTTTAACTATTAAAATGAACAAAAGTATAAGTTGAAAATTACAATTGTACTGTAAAATATAAAAAAATGAATATTTGATATTTGAATAATAATTTTACTTTGCAACACAATTTATAATGCTAATATTTATGCTTCCAAACATTTAAATTCAGAAGCTTTTATTTTGGGTAAAAACTAGAGAAATGCTGTAAACGTTTGTTAACAACAAAGCTGGAAATCATGCACATGTTTTATTTTCGAATAATTAAAATTACAAATTAATTTTTATTTATTTTATCTTTAATTATTAGCTTTTCATCTCACAAACCACCATTTTTGAAACCTTGCCGTGGGTTAGCAATATGGTAAGCATACCGTACTGTGATATATTATCATCATCATACCATGTTACAGTCACAGTACTTCTTTATAAGGACAATGTTAAGTACAGAAGAAGAAAATAGCATTATTGTACTGTACATAATGACTGTGTAAGAAGCCAGGCTAAAGAGGTTTATCTGAATCAAATGACATATGCATGTTCCATAAGACCATTGCACAACATAGTATTGGATATATGCATTATGCATGTGTGCAAGTATTTGAAATTATTTGTATTTCAAAACCCCAGAAATACCTTTGAAACAGGTGACAAAGTTTTTCACCTTGGTGTCATCCAGAAACAGCTTTAAAAAGAGAGGAATAAATCATGATTATGGGAATTATATGAAGTAAACAACATTACAGCCATCTTCTCAGTGGTGCACCTGTCCTTGATGGTCGATATAGTAGAAATACTCTCTGATTCTCGCCTCGGGACTCTGTCCTTGTGTGTATGAGGACACATCCCTGCTCAAAAACCTCCTCCATTCACTGCTGAACAGCCTGTTAGCAACCCTCATAGCGGCTTCGTTTACAGCAGAACCCCGCTGTAATGAACAAGCATGGTGGTGAAAATCTGTTGTGTTTATGTTTTGTAAGTTCAGCGCTCTCTGTGTCCGGCGGAAACAAAAACGACGCGCATCAGTTCCGCTTTACTGAGCTCGAAACGCCGTGATTCTACCATGTAAACAGGGTTAAACGTGTAAGTGTTATGGGTTTCATTAGAGTATTTTGATTATGAGCTCTGTTAAACACCGTAAAGTGTATATTTTGTTAGAGAGGAGGTCACGTTATTATGATAACAGCAGTGGCGCGTTTGTTTGTATTTGAAGTGAACACTAGATGGCGCTGTATTGTTTTTAATTAGGGACGGCGAGATTGTTTCATGCACAATGATAATGTGATTTACATTGGCATAATAAACAAAAGAGAAAGACATTAATTAAACGAAATTATATATATATAAATCAAAGTGTAATTTAAAAATGCATTAGTGAAAAAAGTTTAACGGATGGATGTAAATTATTAAAAGATAATGGAAAAGTTATTGTTTTTATTTGTTGCTTTACCATTTTTTTTATTTTTCTATATATTTTTAATTTCCCTATAATCTCTTAATGAAATGTATATGTTTGAACCTATTTATGAACTATGAAATATGATTTATTATCGTTTTTATTATAATATCGTGAATTATTGCAGTTATGTATTTGTGTACTCATTTAAACCATAGTTTAATGCGGGTTACACCTTTTTAATGTTTTGCTATCTTTCTTTAAAACAATGCCACTTGCATTAATTTTTAATATAATTATAATGTATAAATATTGCATTAAAATGCACTTGCTTTAATAATTTATCTAATGCAATGCCACTTAGACATTTATAGATGGACAGACAGACAGACAGACAGATAGATAGATAGATAGATAGACAAAAAGACAGACAGACAGACGGACGGACAGACAGATAGTTAGATATGGATGGATAGACAGGATGGATAGACAGACAGACAGACAGGCAGACAGACGGATGGACGGATAGATGGATGGATAGACAGACAGACAGACAGACAGACAGACAGACAGATAGATAGGCAGACAGACGGATGGATGGATAGACAGACAGACAGACAGACAGACAGACAGACAGACAGACAGGCAGATAGTTAGATAGACAGACAGGCAGGCAGACAGACAGACAGACAGACAGACAGACAGACAGACAGACAGATAGATAGATAGATAGATAGATAGATAGACAAAAAGACAGACGGACGGACAGACAGACAGACAGACAGGCAGATAGTTAGATAGACAGACAGATAGATAGATAGACAAAAAGACAGACAGACGGACAGACAGACGGACGGACAGACAGGCAGACAGTCAGATAGACAGACAGACAGACAGACAGACAGGCAGATAGTTAGATAGACAGACAGGCAGGCAGACAGACAGACAGACGGATGGACGGACGGACGGACAGATGGATGGATAGGCAGACAGACAGACAGGCAGACGGATGGACGGATAGACAGACAGGCAGGCAGACAGACAGACAGACAGACAGATAGATAGACAGACAGGCAGGCAGACAGACAGACAGGCAGACGGACAGACAGACGGACGGACAGACGGATGGATGGATGGATAGACAGACAGGCAGACAGACGGACGGATGGACGGATAGACAGACAGGCAGGCAGACAGACAGGCAGACGGACAGACAGACGGATGGATGGATGGATGGATGGATGGATAGACAGACAGGCAGACAGACGGACGGATGGACGGATAGACAGACAGGCAGGGAGGCAGGCAGACAGACAGACAGGCAGACAGAGAGACAGAGGTAGGCAGGCAGACAGACAGACAGACAGGCAGG
>NW_015506301.1:237006-244305 GCF_001515645.1 Sinocyclocheilus grahami | reverse complement strand
AGATAGACAGGCAGGCAGACAGACAGACAGACAGACAGACAGATAGATAGGCAGACAGACAGACAGACAGACAGACAGGCAGGCAGGCAGGCAGACAGACAGATAGTTAGATAGGCAGACAGACAGACAGACAGATAGTTAGATAGACAGACAGACAGACAGACAGACAGACAGACAGACAGACAGACAGGCAGATAGTTAGATAGACAGACAGACAGACAGGCAGGCAGACAGACAGATAGTTAGATAGACAGACGGGCGGGCGGATAGATAGATAGATGTATAGATAGATGTATAGATAGATAGATAGATGTATAGATAGATAGATAGATAGATGTATAGATAGATGTATAGATAGATAGATAGATAGATAGATAGATAGATAGATAGATAGATAGATAGATAGATGCACACTTAGGATTTTCTCTGTATTTTGCAGGATGCCACACAGCGCGCGCCGGCGTGCTTGAGTTGCCATGGTAACCTGCTCTTTTTCAGCCCGCGAGAAGCGCAAGATGACGTCAGGTTGTCGGTGGTGACGGAGACGCGGGCGGACAGCGCGTGCTCCGGATCCTCGTTCACTCGCGTTGACTGCGGCGGCGGCGGAGCCTCCATCAGCATGACTGGCGTGCTGTGGATTACTTTCACTGCGTGTTGAAGCGGGAACGAGACGCGCCATGGCTGAGAGGTAAACACGACGCGTGTGAAATGAAACGCGGTGATTTATTAGAAATGCGCGAGGCTTGCTTGCCGAGCGACGGTCACCCGGTTGCACGAGCATCGGCGGCATAATTTGCAGCACTTAAATTAAATATGATGTGCATCCCTTTAGTTTGACACCCTCCACACCCATAAGCCGATTTTCAGTCGTTCCTCCGTAAGGACGCGGAACGCACCTAGCGAGCGGCGCGGCGATGCGATGCGATGAGATGAGAGGACGCGCAGCAGCCTATTTTAAGCTAAATGTCATGAAGGGGATGCAGACACCTGCGGCACGCGAGCCGCGATGTCCTTGTCCGCGAGTCTTGTGGTATTTAATCATTCATGCTTAGTGTTGAGGAAGTCAGCGATCCATGTGGGAATGTGAAGTGTCATTTTTATTGGAAGCCACCCTGTGTTTATCAAACAAAGCATTGGCCATGAAACAGATGCACTGGGGTGGTCAGGGACCCTCTGCGTGGCCGCTATCATATATATATATATATATATAAATAGCCTATATATATGTTGTGACCCTGGACCACAAAACAAGTCATAAGGGTCCATTTTTGTAAAATTGAGATTTACACATCAATGAATAAATAAGCTTTCCACTGATGTATGGTATTTACCGAGATACAACTATTTGAAAATCTAGAATCTGAGGGTGCAAAAAAATCTAAATATTGAGAAAATCATCTTTAAAGTTGTTCAAATGAAGTTCTTAGCAATGCATATTACTAATCAAACATTAAGTTTTTATATATTTACAGTAGGAGATTTACAAAATATCTTCATGGAACATGATCTTTACTTAATATCCTAATGATTTTTGGCATAAAAGAGAAATCTATAATTGTGACCCATACAATGTATTGTTGGCTATTGCTACAAATATCCCCCAGCGACTTAACACTGCTTTTGTGCTGCAGGGTCAGGTATGTATTTATGTATCTGAAATCACACCCATCTCTGTGACAAACCTGTCTCTTTTTTTTTTGTACCAATCAGAAAATGTATCCAATCAGAAATGTTTTTGCATGCTCAGGTTATAGTTCGCAAAAGTCAGGTTCCTGAAGTATAAATCGCATTCATTTTCTCCATAGAGGAGTTGATTTGTAATGCTAAATCTTTAAAGACTGACCTATGGTGAGCTACGAGGTTGTTAATCGATGGTTTATGCGTTAGTTGAAGCCATCAGCCTGCATTATTTAAACTTAATTTTAAAAACGACATTTCCCATGATTCTGCAAAGAAATCTCCACCAATCAGAGAATCGCGACAAGCAAATTGCACAAAATGAGCCCCACGTATTGATTTTTCAGATTAATCACAATCTTCATCTTGATTCTTTAAATCCCAAGATCGACCTTAATTTGCCAGTGTTTCCTTATGCATATGTGCTTTTGAATCTGCAGTTATGTAGTCATATTGTTTCACTGTCCAAATTAGATTTACAGTTGAATTTGATAAGATTGTTTATAAGGATGTTTATCGTAAAAGATGCCAAAAAAAACACCTGCATTGAGCTGTGCTCATGAGATGCATGCAATACAGAGTGACTGTAGTTCAATTCATGAATAAATGACTCTTCTAAATTGGTTCTTTTTAGTGAGTCAAAAACATACAATGCAGACCGGTGTAGTCCAATTTACCTTTTAAATAAGATCTTTATAGTAAACCAGAAACATACAGCACAACCAATGTAGTCCAATTCACGAACAAATGAATCTCTTGAATCGACTCTTTTTAGTGAATCAAAAACATACAGCACAACCAATGTAGTCCAATTCATGAACAAATGATTCTTTTAAATCGGCTCTTTTTAGTGAATCAAAAACATACAGCACAACCAATGTAGTCCAATTCATGAACAAATGATTCTTTTAAATCGGCTCTTTTTAGTGAATCAAAAACATACAGCACAACCAATGTAGTCCAATTCATGAACAAATGATTCTTTTAAATCGGCTCTTTTTAGTGAATCAAAAACATACAGCACAACCAATGTAGTCCAATTCATGAACAAATGATTCTTTTAAATCGGCTCTTTTTAGTGAATCAAAAACATACAGCACAACCAATGTAGTCCAATTCATGAACAAATGATTCTTTTAAATCGGCTCTTTTTAGTGAATCAAAAACATACAGCACAACCAATGTAGTCCAATTCATGAACAAATGATTCTTTTAAATCGGCTCTTTTTAGTGAATCAAAAACATACAGCACAACCAATGTAGTCCAATTCATGAACAAATGATTCTTTTAAATCGGCTCTTTTTAGTGAATCAAAAACATACAGCACAACCAATGTAGTCCAATTCACCAACAAATGACTCTATCATTATCATTACTTTGAGTGAGGAAATATTTTATTAAAACATTTGATATGTTAATATAATTGTAAAAAAAGTAATAGTTCTGTTCAATTCTAAATCAGAATTGAATCAAATCAAACTGAATCGAACTGAGCTGTGAAATCAGTATGGATCCCAGCCCTGGTGTTCATCAGAGAGGCGCTTGATGTTTGAGTTTCAGTCCGTGGATGTGGATGTAGGCAGAGGTTGGGTGTGTAAATGGGTGAAACCACAGCTGGGTGGAGCGCAGGCATGTTTGGCTCTGCTCTCGTGAGTCATTCTCAGCGATCACAGGCTCAACGAGTGCTGTTTACCCTGTGGTCAGCGTGAATGACCTTGTGTTGTGGCCGTGGCATTCAAACAGCGTGTGCACAGGTGCTGCTCTCGTCCTACACTGACAAACACCTGTCTCGAGATGTTGTATTTTAGTACTATTCGTATAGTATAGTGTAATAGTATAATATAATGTTATATATATATATTTATATACAGCATGTGTTATATTATAACATAATATTTTGAACTTAATTTTATTTTTATATTTTAAGTTTTCAATTTAATTGAGTAATTTTATCATTTTTATTAGTTTTTGTTTTTTAAATATTTCGATTTAGCTTTATTTATTAATACTTAACTTATTTGATGTAACATGTGTATTTTATATTTTTATTACATTTTATATTTTATTATATTTTATTTTTCAGCCTAATTTCAGTTAGCAGAAACAATGCACTTTTGTGATTTTTTTTTTTTAAATAGTTCTATTTAGCTTTAATTAAATGTGTGTAAATATATTCCAATTTGTGATATTATTTTTATGAAAATTAAGCACATTCATTACTACAGGCTACAAAAATTCTCATTACTCTAATTCAATATTAAATATAATAATAATAATGTTAATAATAATAACAATAAAATTATTCTATATATAATCTTAATGAAAATTAGCACATTCTTAACTACGCAAATTCTCGTTAATGTAACGCAATAATAATTATATATTATAATATTTTATAAATATGATTTCATATATATAAAAATGTGTGTGTGTATATATCGCAATGTGTGATATTTTTATGAAAATCGTAATGAAAATTGAAAATTAAGCACATTCGTTACTACAAAACTACACTAACTATATAATATTATAACAATTTAATTTATAATATTATAGAATTAACCCTCACAAATTCTAATTACTGTAATGCAACAAAATCATATGTGAAAAATATGTATTTTAAGTATATTTTTAAGTTTACATCGTTCTTTGCCTTTAATTTTATGAATTTAAGATAAGCTGGTTTTAATTCTAAAAGATTGTGTTTAAAGAAAATAGTATTTTCTTTACAGATAATATTACAGAATGTGAATTCGTATTTTATTATTATTATTATTATTATTGCATTACAGTAATGACATTTTGAGAGTGAATATGCATAACATTCAAATTGCAATGCAAAAAATCTTAATGGAAATGGTGTTTTAAATCAAATATATGTTGTTTATGGGGTGAAATATTAGCCTGGCGTTTCTTCGTGAAATTGACACGAAGATTTATCGGTCAAGTGGTGAGAGTAGCCACAGAGTGACAGCGTGCGCTCCAGTCATGAATGAATTATTAATCAGATGAATACAGAGAAACATGATGTCTGAACCGTGGGACTGCAGTTTAGGAAGGCAAATCTCAACAGAGAAACCAGTGATGTAATTTGTCCAAGTGTCAGTAATTAATGTGCACATGATCCGCCAGACGATATGGAGGCTGTAGTGACTTCAAATAAAAAATGAGCAGATAACGAGTCGCCTGATTATTATTAAGACTCATGCAAAATATGCAGATTGCAGCAAGAAATATTGCAGATAAGCAGACAGACGCTGCTGCCAGATTGTACGTGTTCAGTAAAACCAACCGGACTAATGATGCATTTTATGAAATAATGTGCACCGTAGAGAAAAAAGGCTGTGCATTAAAGCACTTTTAGCACAAATTAGAGGGAAAATGCAGTGTAAACTTAGAGCACGGCTCATTTGATTTGGTTCAATATCTTTACTTACCCCTAAAGAGGCTTTTAAATAGTTTTCTGTCTGCTTCGGATCATTTGAAACTCAAATTTTAAGCAAATTCAGTCTTCTCGTTTAATGCGTTTCCCCCTCAAGTTAAAAATGTGGAGATTGTAGTTTTAGTACTTCAGCTTACACTTAATTATAAGTTTGTTTTTAATTTAATATTTGTTTAATATTTTGTTTTATATAATTTTTTCTGCTTTATTTCAATTAACAAAAAATATGTTTTATTTCTAATGTTCTAATGTTTTATTCTTTTTTTAATGTTTCTGTTTAGTTTTAATTTATATTTATTTCAGTTTTAATTTGAGCAATTTTAGTACTTCAACTTATTTATAAGTGTAGGTTTTTCTTCTAATATTTATATTAGAATTTTATTTCAGCTTTATTTCAAATATCCAAAAACAATGCACTTTTTGATTTTTATTCTTTTTTTGAAATATTTCTATTTAGCTTTTTATTTTTCATCTAATATTTTATTTTATTTCAAAACAATGTGCTTTTTCATTTTTATTCTTTTTTTATACATTTTTATTTATCTTTAATTTGTTTTTATTTCCATTTTACTTTTAGTAATTTTAGTACTTTGACTTATTTATGTTTAGGTTTTTAATATAATATTTATATTTATTTTATTTTAACTTTATTTCAATTATCCAAAACAATAAGTTTTATTTTTATTCACTTTTTTATATTTCTATTTAGCTTTAATTTATTTTTATTTCAGTTTTAGTTTTAGTAATTTTAGTTCTTCAACATTTATTATTTTAGTTTCTAATTTTATATAACATTTATGGGATTGCCTTCACAATGAGTACATGTAAAGCTGCATTAAAACCTGACTAAAATATGGTTTAAAGGCAGCATGATGGTGTTTCCTGCTGGGATCTGTGTGTCAAGAGCGTCTAGTTACACAGCGCGCTTACTTTCCGAAAAGACATGAACGTTTCTTTGTGAGGACGTGTGTGTGTGCGTGCATGTGTGCGTGTGTGCGTGTGTGTGTGTGTGTGTGTGTGTGTGTGTGTGTCTACATAATCAGCTCGATTTAGAGAAGCTGAAATCCCAGAGAGCGTGATTCACTCAAACAGCCGCTTATGAAATGAATTATTTTATGGAAATAAGAGACTCAATCAGGGCGGTGTTTCAGTCAGCGAACACACTCACACACAAAGAGTGAAAAATTTAAGGGGGTCTGAATACTTTCCGTACCCACTGTATATATATATATATATATATATGTAAAATCATTTAAAATTAAAATCATTGTTCATGTATGTATATGTGTGTGTATAATATAAAATAATATATATATACAGTATACACACACACAAAAAATTATTATTTTTTATTTACTTTTAAATTATTTTATTCAAATGTATTTACAAGTTTTTTACATTTTATGTAAAAAAAATATTAATCTAAAATTAATAAAATAATTATATACACACACATACAGTATATATGAATTATATTTTTATTATATTCTTATTTTATTTTTTAAATTTTTCATATGTATGTATTAACAGCTTTTTCTATTTAATATATACTTTAGAAGTGTGTGTATTTATTTTTACACTAAGAAAAGTATGTAAATAAATACACAAATATGTATACATACAATAATTAAAAATAAAATTAATATAGCAAATATATTATTGTTTATATATTTTTTGATAATTTTTAGTTTATACTTTGTTATTATTTTATAAAGTATATTTATTTATATTTATTATTGATATATATTTCATAAAAGTGTATTTATATGCTATACATAGATAGACAGAGACAGACGATATATAGATAGACAGACAGATAGATAGATAGAGACAGACAGACAGACAGATGATATATAGATATGTAGATAGACAGATAGATAGATAGATAGATAGATAGAGACAGACAGACAGACAATGATAGATAGACAGACAGACAGATGATAGATAGACAGACAGATGATATATAGATATATAAATAGATAGATAGATAGAGACAGACAGACAGACAGATGATGATAGATAGACAGACAGATAGATAGATAGAGAGACAGACGATGATAGATAGATAGACAGACAGACAGACAGACGATAGATAGACAGACAGACACACAGACAGACGATGATAGATAGATAGATAGAGATAGACAGACGATGATAGATAGACAGACAGACAGACAGA
>NW_015506301.1:212545-236897 GCF_001515645.1 Sinocyclocheilus grahami | reverse complement strand
AGACAGACAGACAGACAGACAGACAGACAGACAGACATGTAAATGTATTAAATGTCAGTGTGTAACTCGTGCTTCAGACATGAATGATTTGTCAAATCATGTAAGTGCTGCTCATCAGTTTAATTACACTGGCATAGCGCAAGTCATTTGAATATTTATTCATTCATGTCGGATACTACTAACAGTAATTATCACATCATCATTCCCTGATAACCTGCACGCTGCATGTTCTGTGAACACACTGTAGATGTGGAGTCTAGATGTCCGAAACAGCTGTACAGCTAATGAATCTTCGCCAAATGTCACGTATGCCAGAAATGGCTTGTGGCCTTTAAAGTTAATTCAGAACAGACAAGAGAGAAATCCAAGAGTCCTGTAAACAATCAGACAACAACTGTGTGCATGTGTGCGAATATTTCATATTCTTAGCAACATTGACACTCCAAATATGATCGAAATGCGTATTTGGACAGTTGTATTTTTCGGACAGATGCTCAAAGCAGGAGCCTCAAATGGCACGTTTGCAGTCAGACAATGCAAACATTTGTCTCGGTCCAGCAGATGAGTGTTTAACTCTGCGTTATCTGCTGTGTGGATGTTTTGCCATATGCCTTTGTGTCCAGCAGCGTTATGCAGTTACACTAGGGCCGCATGATTAATTGTAATAAAAGCAAAATCATGATATGGCTTAGTGTGATGTCAAATCACAAAGGCTGTGATTTAATTGAATAATACATGCTCTGAGTGTTTCAGAGTGAAGCGCGTCACTGTGTTCATTTGCAAGCGAGCAGCTCATGATTCGATGTTTTCAGCGTCTCGGTTCACAGTAAATGCTGCACAAACTGCAAGTGCTGCGAGTTTGAGTCACTTTATCGTGAATTTGGTAAAGCAACATGCGCCAACCATCTTCACAAACTTGCAATGAGAAGCATTTATCAACAAAAGAGAAGTTTAATGTTTGAAAATGAAGAAATTAATCTACTGTAATTTTACAGTTGTAATGTAAAATGCTATTATTATTATTATTGTTATATTTTCTTAAATACACATTTTTTAATTAACATTTTAATTTAGTGATAAAAATATTATTTTTCATAGATACAAATTTTACAGTGAATTTTACAAGAGCAATATTTCTTCTTTTTTATTCAGTGATTTTTATATTATGTATTAATAATAATAATAATAATAAGTTTTTTCTTAAAAACTCACATTTTTATTTTAAAGTTAATATTACAAAAGTAATGTTTATTTTGTTTTTATTTAGTAATTTTATATAAATTTTTTAAGTAATAATATTAATAAGAAGAATTTTTCTTAAATGCTCAAATTTTTATTTTAAAGTGAAATATTACAAAAGTAATATAAGTAAACAAGCAATCTGGATTTTTTTTTATCGCAATCATAATTTTTACTAGAAAAATTTTCCCCAAAATCATGCAGCTATTTTAAATGAAGAAAATTATTTTACTGAGGTCTACATTATTGCAAATTACTGTCTGTCTGACTGACATTTTGCTAAGTCAGCCTCTTTTGCTCATACTTTGTGTTAATGATTTGAACAAAATCACAAAGCCTTCCTAATCACACACAGATGTAATGTTACTCGCTCCTCTGAAACCACTGGATAATATTAGCTCTTTAGGAAGCGTTTTAGCACCCACTTCCTGCTGTTGACACTGACATCAGCAAATTCAATTCATCTGCAGCTGATTCTCTCATGACTTTGCTTTTACGCTCCTAAACAATGTGTCCGCTGAGATTTGAAGCACAGCCCAATGGATGCCGGCTTGTTCGAATACTGTAACATAACTTTCTGGAAATGTGTGTATTAATTATTTCTTGCCGCATCTGCTCCTGTGGGATTACTGATTAACTTTAAACACACTCACACTCACACATACACACACACGTATATATATATATATATATATATATATATATATATATATATATATATATATATATATATATATCACTTCAATTTCACCCTTTCACTTAGATATAAAAATAAAATAAATAATAAATATAATTTTCAGACATTTGTAATTTAGGCCTATCTGTATTTGTGATCCACTTTAATGATCACAAATGAAATGATCACAATTTGCTGAGATTTATTTGCACTCTTCATAAAAGATCATAAAAATTCACAAAAGATATTACGACAGAAAATGACTTAATCCAATGATGCAAAGAGAATTAAAACTTAAAACTTCACACTTAATTCGCTGTTACTTTCCATTTATTTGTAATTATTTGTAATTACCTGTTCGTGAAATTTACTTTGTGAAGTTCGTGAAAATTGTTTCAAAGTAAATCCTACACCAGTTTTTGTCAGTGTAATATTTAGTCCCACCTAATATTTAATCTGAGGTGACTGAATAACATTTACAGAAGGTTTAGCACCTTTTTTCTTGTCTCTATCTTTTTTAAATTATTAAATAGTTTCAATCGTATTTTGTAATCTCTTTGTCATCAGTGTCTTACGCCACAAGCTCTGTTTGGCCTATTTTCTCTGTGAGGTTCAACTCACGCCATATGAGTTTAAACTTCAGATATACGGTTTTCTGAGTGCACACATCTGAAGCACACGCACAGAAAGCGGCTGTCACAGCATGCGAGTACTAAACTAAGTTCTCATTCACACACAAGTTTACATTAAAAACACACGAGTTACAAAAACAGTGGGTTATGTCTGTGAAGGTAAACAGCTGGGAAATAAATCACATGTTTATTTTAGATCTAAACCGTGTTCTATGCTCGTCTGTGCAGACAAAGTCAGAACCGTTAGCATGTTTTGCTCAAACTTTCATCATGCCATTAGAACAAGTACACCGTTGTCGCTTGTGAAATCATGGTGCCGTGAGTGGAAATTTACAGATTAAGGGGCGGTAATATTATAATGAGATCCCTTTGCAACATCACCAAAGGAGCGAAATCAGACACGCTCGCTTTTTCAGACGCTTGCAGAAAAAGGCTTGCCTAAACAAAGTTACTGGGTTAATCTTTTTCACGTTTCCTTGGTTGGTAGATGCACCGGGGACCTGATTATAGCACAAAAGACAGATTTTCATGATATGTCACCTTTAAAATACTGACCAATTAGTCTGCCTTTCTGTGACTAGTTCACTTTTATTTATCTTTCTAATATTCTGAAAGTAGTGATAGACTTATATTTCGCTCATTATTTAAGAATCTACTGATTGCACTTCCAATGCACTTCTGTTTTTGAATCATTTGGATTCATTCTGACTAAATATATATTTAGGCATATTATTATCTACTTGGCTCATTATTGGAAAATAAACTCATTCAGACTGACTTCAGATGCTTTGTTTGAGTCCTGATGATCCTGTCGACTGCTTGTACAGTATCCATGGCAGTATATTAACAATAAACCACTCTTGTTTTACCCAGAACGCTTGTGTTGTAGGTGCAGTATAATTCAGATTCAGTCTGTTCACACACAGATCAAGACTCCAGGTTTCTCAGTGTGTGTGAAGGTCAGGATGAATGTAGAGCTGCTGCTGCGACACATATCTGATGAATCTGAGAGATCCAGAGGAGCGGATGGAGGAATCAGAGGGAGTTTTATTAGGATGAATGATGATCAGTGGCTCCAGGTGTCAGATTATGTCTGTGGAGAAGAGCTGAGAGAGACTCGGATTTCTCAGTTTGGCCCTAAAATATTTATATATTTTTAAATGCAAATTTTTTGGAAATATACACTGTGCATTCCAATTAATCTCAATCAAACTGCAGTTGGGTTATTTTGATTAAGTAAAAGTAACTGAAAAAATACAGCTAACTAACACGATACAAACATGATAACTAAACAATAAAATAAACAATGGAGTTATCTCTTTTAGCAAATAAATATATATATAATTGTATTATTTTGCACATTTTAATTTCATTAATTGATTTATTAATAAGCACATAAAATACTACATTATAAAAAAATATCGGAAATTGAACTGTTTATATATATATATATAACTTTTGAAATATATAAAATTTTATATATATTTATTTTATTTGTTATATATTTATTTTAATATTTAATGTGTCATTTTCAGAAGGTTTATCAGCGTCTGAACCATTTTCTTAATTTTTTTCAGATTATTTAAGAGTTTTGGTCATATTTAGTCATCTGTTTCAGCTGTTTTTCTCTGAAGCTCTGCTCTCCTTGAGTTCTTCTCTGACCTCACTGGACTCTCTATGATCCCGATCGATAATTAGATTTTCCTTCACGTTAGATTTCAGCGTGAGTTTGGGACAGCGATTGCTCCATTAATTCTGTTTGAAATGAGATGTCAGTGTCCGTTCTGCTAATTGACTTTTACGGCAGCGGCTGTGATGGACTCATCCGTCTCTTCCTCTGATCTCTGGCTTAACGCCTCCATCAACACAAACCCAAAACCCTCCAGATGGCTTCAGCGCTGAAACGTGCTTGTCATTATGAAGTGGTCCGCAGCACGAGTGTTTACTACTTCGTGTGAGCGGTCAGTTCAGATCCATATGTGTGAGAATGAGCTGTAGCGAAGCCTGAGGGAACACCATTAATATCAGGGTGCAGTCTTTAAAATGAGGTTTGCTGCCAAGGTGGCACGTGTTAGTGCAGAACATGAAGAATTATGGGTCTGAAGATCGTCTCTCTCTCTCTCTGTTTCCTCTCGTCATCTTCATTGTTTGCTTTTCTCTGAATCCTGCCTGTTCTTTCTGTCGTTGCCTTTAAAGGGGCCGTTGAGAGCCACAGACGGGTTGCAGAGGTAAAATCCCATTCATTGTCCCCACAGAGAAATTGATTTTTTTGCAATGCTGTATAAACCTCTCAAGGTTCACCATGAGCTCCAAGGCTTTTAAGTCATGATTTACGGTTCTCAAGTCAGTGCGATTTACCCTCTTTTAAAGGGATAGTTCACCCAGAAATGAAAATTTGCTGTGCATTTCCTCACCCTCAGGCCATCCGTGATTACTTTTTTTTCTTTAGTAGAACATTAAAGAGGACTTTTAGCTGAAACCGTGGTCGTTGGTGATTCATAAAATGCAGGTCAATGGCTACTGTCACTTTGAGAGTTAATAAAGCACATATCAGGTAACACAAAATGAATACCTGTGGCTCCTGACAATATATTGGGGTCTTATGAACATTATTTACAACATTATTACCTGTAATCCAGAGCCTCAGTCAAACGGGGAAATACGATTCTTTTTCAATCCGATTCACTTTGATTCCGATCTGGTTCTTTCATACAGTTCATTTTAGATGGTAATGAATATGCGCGATCGTGGGCACTTCAAAACAATTATTTATAAAATAATTATTTATTACAAATTATTCCGATTTTTTGAATGCATTTTAAGAATACTTTTCCCATCAACTGGTCACAATGCACAACACCGCTGTATGCTGCGTGTGCGCACTCTGATGTAAACAAGCACGGATGAGAAGCGCATGGCGGAGCGCGTGAGAGACGCTCTGGATGAAAGCACATTCACTTTCTGACAGCAGATAGCGCTGCACAGCAGAAATGCAGCCGTTACCCTGAAAACCCTGTAAACAAAGCAGCTGTGCTATTTCTGAAACGTATTTAAATGGTTTAAACAGCCATTCAGATTTTTGTATTCCTGGTGTTCATCACAGCGCCAAATACTTACATATTTAGACTTAATAGGCTATTTATTTTCAAACTTTTTTTTACATTTTAATCTGGACTACAACATGCCCTTGTTTGAAAATGTTTTGATTCTTTATTGTTTGGTCCCACTTTACATTAAGGGTCTATTAATTAACATTAGTTAACATAAACTGCCAATGAAAAATTCTTCTAAATATTCTTTAATCTTAGGTAATTTCAATATTTAATAACACGTTAAAATCAAAAGTTGCAACTTAATGAACTAACAGTTGTATTTTTAACAAAGATTAATAACTTCGGTAGCAAATATTCATTATTAATGTTAAAGGGGTCATATGACGATGTCAAAAATAACATTATTTGGTGTATTTAGTGTAATGAAATGTGTTAATGCGATTTAAGATTCAAAAAACACATTATTTCCCACATACTGTACATTATTGTTTCTCCTCTATGCCCCGCCTTTCTGAAACGCGTCGATTTTTACAAAGCTCATCGGTCTGAAAAGCAAGGTGTGCTGTGATTGGCCAGCTATCCAGTGCGTTGTGATTGGCCGAATACTTAAAGCGCGTGACGGAAATGTTACGCCCCTCACCATACTGTGATGCCGTGTCCCGGCACGACGACAAGAAACCAATAAAACCCATTATAAACTAGGCATTTGTTGCATCCAGTGGGGACATAATTACTGATTATAATGACTTATACTGTCTTTATAATCAGTATTTATTCATCTCGCCACGTTAACATAAAACCATGTCTGCATTTGTGATCAGAGAAATGACAAACAACAAGCGCTACTCTACACTGCTCAAAACTCACGTTTGAATCATCAGTGGCAAATTCTTTAAATATGAAAACGTACTTACAGTCTGTGAGTCAGAAGTGCCAGACTGTCCTTGCAAAGTTGGAATTAAAAATTAATTTCCAGTCGGAGTGACTGTCAGGCGTCTGAAAGTGAGTTTTGATTGAGTAACTTGTAGATCTGCACTGCTCGAGCCGCGAACTGATTCAGATGATTCAGACCGATTAGGTGAACTTGTTCAACTAGCTCACTAAAAAGAATCGGTTCAAAAGAATGATTCGTTTGTGAACCGGACATCACTCTAGACTGTTTGTCTGAGGCTCTGGATTACAGGTAATAATGTTGTAAATAATGTTCCGTTTCTTGCACAGACTTCACTTCACAAGATCTTAATATATCATCAGGAACCTCGGGTATTGATTTTGTCTAGTCTGTATGTGCTTTTTTGACTCTCAAAGAGCCGGTAGCTGTTGACTTCAATTTCATGAATCACCAAGGACCAAGGTTTTAGCTAAAAACTTCTTTACTGTTCTACTCCAGAAGAAAGTCACCTGCGTCTCGGGTGGTCTGAGGATAAGTAAATTAACAGCTGAACAATCCCTTTCTAAATCCGTGTGTTATCAGCTGAATCCCATTGTCATTCATCACATTAAATCCCTGTGCTCTCGTTTATCTGTAGAGATGAAGGACAGATGAAGATCTCTATATATAGACTCGGTGAGAGAGGTAAAGGGCAGGTCGTAGACAGAAGAATGGATTGAAACGAGCTGGAGAGGTTAATAGACTGACAAGAGGATTGTAGTGATGGTCACCGTGTGACCTTTGACCTTCCGTCTCAGGAATACATCCAGCTGGAGTCATTTTTGAGGATGCAAAGCAGAATTTCTGTGCTCTTTTTATGTAAGCGTGCTCGATCTGATTTGAATAATCGCTCTTTCATTTGCATTTTCTGTCACTGTTATAGTAGGTGTTGTGTTATATTTAGTGTCTCTGTGATTTCACCTGCTGCGGTTCTGCGGTCGGCGGTGAACGCTTTAAGCGACAGCTTTAAATCCAGCCGCATGATTAGTGGCACCTTGTAAAGGGCGTCTTTGTAAAGCACGGACAGTAATTGCTGCAGATGGCGGCTGTTAACAGCACTGCAGCAGAAAGCCTGTCAATCAATAGCAGTGCATCTGCTCGACTCCTAACGTTACCATTCAATAAACTCCTGACATCAGACTGCAGTGCAAAAAAATGAATTTCTTACTCAGTATTTTTGTATTGTTTTCCAGTACAGATATCTAACAATCAAGAGAAGCCGAAAGACTTAAAGGGTTAGTTCATCCAAAAATGAAAATTAGCCTGTGTTTTACTCACCCTTGAGGCATCCTAGGTGTATATGACTTTCTTCTTTCAGACAAATCCAATCGTAGTTATATTAAAAATTATCCTGGCTCTTCCAAGCGTTATCATTGCAGTGGGTGGGTGTTTCTGTTTAACAGTTCAAAACGCGTCAAATAAAGCGCATGCATCCATAATAAAACGTGCCTCACATGGCTCCGGGGCGTGAATAAAGGCCTCCTGTAGCGAATCCATGCATGTTTGTAAGAAAAATATCCATATTTCAAACGTAATAAACACTTTTCTCTCACTTCTGCTGACTGTTGAATGCGGAAGCGTTCCAGCGGATGATGCAGGACGTATGCGTCGCGTGCGCGCGCGAGCGCCTCTGAGATATGCTAGTGTCGCGAGTTTGTTTACAGGAGAAAAGGAAGCAAAGTTTCCTTACTTTAGCAAAAGAAAACCAGTCTCCTCTTGGCTTATATCAAAATCCTCCGACCAGTGTTGGGGGTAACGCATTACGAGTAACGCGAGTTATGTAATCAGATTACTTTTTTCAAGTAACTAGTAAAGTAACGCATTACTTTTTAATTTACAAGAGAATATCTGAGTTACTTTTTCAAATAAGTAATGCAAGTTACTTTTTTCCCCCAATTTATTGACTGGCAGCTCTCCTGTCCCCATGTTGAGAGAAATCAGATGTTACTGTAGTTCTAAAATAAATATGAATATGCATTAATTCATCTCACTCACAAAAAACTAAAAAACACAGATTCAGTATTCCTCAAAATGAATTAAAAAAATTAAACTCAGAATATGACGCAACCCTGCAATAATTAAATGTTAAACAACACAAATATGCTTTATGTATTTAATCCCATTCTATTAACCAATGTCTTTGCTTCTGAGCTTCGATGATCCAGTTCAAGCGTACTAATAAGCACAAATTACTCTAGACACACATTTGTGTCTTTTTTTATTGCTGAAGTGTGTTGAAATGTCTTCTTCTGCATTCTACTGTACGGACGTAAATGTACTTTTCCTTCAGCCTGAGGTTTATTCATTTCACTTTTGGTGTGAGAAGGCTTTTATATTTGCAAAAATATAACTTTTTTTATTTTAAAAACAAACACGCAAGCCCTGTCCAGATTTAAAAAGTAATGCAAAAGTAACGTAACGCATAACGTAATTAGTTACTTTTTTATGGAGTAATGCAATATTGTAATGCATTACTTTTAAAAGTAACTTTCCCCAACACTGCCTCCGACATTCTTCTTTACAAATCCTCGGTTTGTGCTTGTAATTCGTGATCCGCGTTTTGTTTCATTCTCTCTAGTCACTAATCACGTCCTACGTCATCCGCTGGAACGGTTTCCACGTACCACAGTTAGATGAAGTGAGAGAAAAGTGTTTATTACGTTTGAAATAAGGGTATTTTTCTTACAAACATGCATGGATTCGCTACAGGAGGCCTTTATTCACGGCCCGGAGCCATGTGAAGCACGTTTTATTAAGGAATGCATGCGCTTTATTTGACGTGTTTTGGACTGTTAAACAGAAACACCCACCCACTGCAATGATAACGCTTTGAAAGAGCCAGGATACTTTTTAATATAAATCCGATCGGATTCGTCTGAAAGAA
Organism: Sinocyclocheilus grahami; assembly: GCF_001515645.1. Taxonomy (NCBI): domain Eukaryota; kingdom Metazoa; phylum Chordata; class Actinopteri; order Cypriniformes; family Cyprinidae; genus Sinocyclocheilus; species Sinocyclocheilus grahami. The sequence goes on along the minus strand of NW_015506301.1, from coordinate 227,482 downwards.
GAAAGTCATATACACCTAGGATGCCTCGAGGGAGAGTAAAACACAGGCTAATTTACATTTTTGGGTGAACTAACCCTTTAAGATTTGAAGACTTGTTTTCTGAAAAATGTATCAAAATGAGTTTATGCTTAAAACACAAACAAATATCTGTCAGTGGGGTCAGAAAAATATTTTTAAAAAAATGTTTTCTTTGTTGCCAGATAATTGTTCTTGTTTTAAGCATAAACTCACTTAATTTTGAGATTTTTTTTCCCCCAGAAAAATAGCAGGAATTGCATTTAAAGTTTTTATTAGTTTTATTTAAATGTTAGTCATTTTAGTACATCAAGTTGACTGAATAAACGGAGTAAACTGAATTCATTTTTTTATATTTTCTTTAATTTCACTTAAGATTTATTTTATTACTAGTAACAAAATATTTTTAAAATGATTTTAGTTTTAGTTAACTATAATAATCCTGCTGTCTTGATTATTTGATCAGACTGTCAAATGTTGCAAAATTAAAAGTACATTTAAATAAATAAATAGATGCAAAATAGCAATATTTATACTACTACAAATGTTTGGAGTATGTAAGATTTTTAATGTTTTAAAGAAAGAAGTCTCTTCTGCTCACAGAGGCTGCATTTATTTGATCAAAATTGTGAAATATTATTGCAATTTAAAATAACTGTTGTCTATTTGAATGTTAAACTGTAATTTATTTCTGTGATCATAGCTGAATTTTCCAGTCTTCAGTGTCACATGATCCTTCAGAAATCATTCTAATATGCTGAATTGCTGCTCAAGAAACATTTCTGATTATTATCAATGTTGAAAACAGTTGTGCTGCCCAATATTTCTGTGGAAACTGTGATACATTTTATTTTTCAGGATTCACAGGTGAATAGAAAGTTCAAAAGAACAGCGTTTATTTGAAATAGAAATCTTTTTAACATTATAAATGTCTATTCTGGTCTCTTTTGATCAATTTAATGCATCCTTGCTGAATAAAAGTATACATTTCTTTCAAAAACTAGGATGATGACTACTCACCATTCACTGAACTAATGGCTTTAAATGATTTTTTTAATAGCAGGCACTATACAGTACACACTAGGCAGTGAGCAGTGCTCTAGTATTGCATTGTAACCGTGATCTCCATAAAACTGAGTCTCGAGCACTTCTCTTATGAATACACCTCCTGAATAACACGTTTATGAAGATCCATTAGTTGAACATATTGAAATCCTGAGGAGTGCAATCCGATCATATGCTTCAGCACATTCAGATGGAAGATACAGACGGATCAAATTACCCAGCATCCCCTCTGACCAGCTTCCCAAAAATGCTTTCAGCAGGATTTGAGCGATCAGGTTATCCTGGATTAGAGCAGATTAGATTTGATTATGAGATCAGAGGAAATTTACTATAGGATTAACAGAGCTGATTATCACACACATGTAATGTGCATATACAATGAAAATAACATCTGAACACAGATAAACACACAGCGGCGAAATGTCTTTGTTTCAGTTTTTGAATGTGTAGACCTTTTGCATTATTTAGAATGAGCAGTTTTTGCCAAATTCTGCAGCGTTTGTGCTTCAGATATGGATGTTTTCTCAAATCTTGTGTCTTGTTCATCAACACCACTAAGATTTTCTTTGGAAAATATTAAAATCTTTTTAGCTTTTATATTTAGGCTTCATAAGATTTTTATTCATGATTATAAATTATTAAAAATGTAACACACACACACACACACACACACACACACACACACACAGCAATACGTGACTCATATGAGAAATCATGATGACTCCAGATATGACTGTATCTTTCTCTTTCCATATATAAGTGCATCTCATAAAAACATGTCGGTCATATTTTTCCCCAAAACCTGAACAATATGTTTTTATTTTGCAGAAATATTTTTATTTTTGCATAAAGAACCATAAAAGTATAATGGATTGTGGCATTATTTTATTGACATTAAAATGGTATGTTTTTTTTTTTAAATAAAAAAATCATTTTTTATTTATTTATGGAATTTAAGAGAAAATGTGTTTATGGTTATATATTTATATATTAAATACTTTTTATCTTTTATTTTAGTGTATTTTTACAGAATTTTTTAGGGAAAAATGTGTTTAATTTTCATTAGATTGTCTCTTAATACTGTAATATGTTTCAAGTAGCAAGAATTTCAAAGAAAGAATAGTTTAATTTCCATAAAAATAAGGTCATAGTTCTAAAAATAGTTCAAAAAGTAAGCTTCATTTTCTTTGAAAAAGAAAAAAAGAAAAATTAATTATTTTCATTAGATTATCATTATTATAATATTATATTATAAAATATAATCATAAAATAATTTATATAATATTATATAAATATAATATTATAATATACATTATTTAAATGCATTTGAATATATCTTATATTTTCCCATTACAGATATATATAAACATAGTAATGAGAAAATTATATATATATATAGATATATATTATTTAGAAAAAAATTTGTCTTTATTTTCTTTTGCATTACAGTAACAATGTCATAATTCAAGTCATAATTATGCCATAGTTCTTAAAATATTACTGTTTGAAAAGTAGACTTCATTTTCTCTAAGCAAAAAATTGTCTATATATTTGAAGAGTTAATTTGCAAAAACCGATAAATGCCACTTTAAAAAAAAAAGAGCTGATTGCCTGCATTATTCTCCACATATAGCACAATCTGAACCCTAAACACGTTTTGACAGAAAAGCCGGTGTTTTGTCCACTTTCAAGGCATCGCGAGTTCACGTTTTACAGCAGAAGCCGACAAGCGCCCTTGTTGTTTTTGAACAGAAGCCGATAAGTCCATTTTAGCGAATCAGCGCGCTGTATTCAGGTCAGGTGACAAGGCTACTTTCACTTTGAAAAGGCGTGCTCTTAATACTGTAATATGTTTCAAGTAGCAAGAATTTCAAAGAAAGAATAGTTTAATTTCCATAAAAATAAGGTCATAGTTCTAAAAATAGTTCAAAAAGTAAGCTTCATTTTCTTTGAAAAAGAAAAAAAGAAAAATTAATTATTTTCATTAGATTATCATTATTATAATATTATATTATAAAATATAATCATAAAATAATTTATATAATATTATATAAATATAATATTATAATATACATTATTTAAATGCATTTGAATATATCTTATATTTTCCCATTACAGATATATATAAACATAGTAATGAGAAAATTATATATATATATAGATATATATTATTTAGAAAAAAATTTGTCTTTATTTTCTTTTGCATTACAGTAACAATGTCATAATTCAAGTCATAATTATGCCATAGTTCTTAAAATATTACTGTTTGAAAAGTAGACTTCATTTTCTCTAAGCAAAAAATTGTCTATATATTTGAAGAGTTAATTTGCAAAAACCGATAAATGCCACTTTAAAAAAAAAAGAGCTGATTGCCTGCATTATTCTCCACATATAGCACAATCTGAACCCTAAACACGTTTTGACAGAAAAGCCGGTGTTTTGTCCACTTTCAAGGCATCGCGAGTTCACGTTTTACAGCAGAAGCCGACAAGCGCCCTTGTTGTTTTTGAACAGAAGCCGATAAGTCCATTTTAGCGAATCAGCGCGCTGTATTCAGGTCAGGTGACAAGGCTACTTTCACTTTGAAAAGGCGTGCTAGCTGAGAAGAGTTTCGTCAAAGCTGACTAAAAGTGATCGAGGATCATTTCAACAAACTTGATGAACCTGTGATATCTGCTTCAGGGCGAAAAAGGAAAATAAAAGCTGAAACGTTTTCACGGAAGCTTGCAAAAGCAGCTCGTTACACTGATGAGGGAAAAGCTCTGTGTAATCACATCCATACAGTTTATGATCACAACAACAACGTTTGTCAGGCATCTACGTTATCATACGAGGAGATTACAAAGATTAAACCAGTGTTTTTTAAAACTCTAAAACATGAAATGTGGAGTTATCGGTTTGCCAAAAAACGACTGTTGGAGTTATATGCTCTTGCTATAAAACACTTTTAATATGTAAAAAAAAACATATTTTCAATGAACTTTAATTTAGTAAATTGCCTGTGTTTGTTTAAGTTAAGTTGTTTATAGTTGATTGATATTACTTGGAATGCGCAATAAAAAAAAAACGTGATTTCTGAAAAAAAAAAACCAATTGAGTTATCGGTTTTTGCAAATGAACTCTTTTGTTTTTGACAGGTTTTGTGTGATCCATTCATTCATGACTGAGTGTAAAGTGCATTTTCATGTGTGTTTAGGTTGGAATGGGTGGAAATCATCGAGCCGCGCACCCGGGAGCGCATGTACGCCAACCTGCTGACGGGCGAGTGTGTTTGGGACGCCCCGGCGGGCGTGCAGATCAAGCGCAGCGGACAGGACCAGTGGTGGGAGCTTTTCGACTCCAAAACGTCCCGATTCTACTACTACAACGCTTCTACCCAGTGCACGGTCTGGCACCGCCCACACAGCTGTGACATCATCCCCCTCGCCAAACTACAGACCCTCAAGCAGAACACCAACACGACTCCGCCCACTGCGACCAGTGCCTCCGCCGACAGCAGCCCCGCCCGCAGCGCCGTCAGCACCACATCCTCGCAGGAGCAGGAGGAGAAGACGTCCACCGCCGAGGAGGGAGACAGGTGAGCACATCCCAGATCTTAAAGGAACACTTCACCCAAGAATGAACATTAGCTGAAAATGTGCTCATCCTCAGGCCATCAAAGATTAGGGTGAATTTGGAGAAATGTAGCGTTGCATCACTTGCTCACCAATGGATGCTCTGCAGTGGAACAGCTGATAAAAACATCTCACAAGTAATCCACAGCACTCCAGTCCATCAGTTCACATCTGGAGAAGACAAAAACTGAAACAAAGGAAAAAAATTAAGAAATTTTTTGAAAAAATACGAGTTCATAATCCATAATAAAGCTTCCTCCAGTGAAAAAGTGGTCTGGTCAGAATCAGGAGAGAAATCTGCACAGATCAAGCACCGTTTAAACAGCTCTAAACAAATATGTGGCTGGATTTTGATGTGAGAGACAACAGGAGATACACTTTTTCACTGGAGGAAGCTTTTTTATGGATTATGGACTCGGATTTTGACCAGAAGCGATGGTTCAATGTTAAAATCTCTTAATGCTGGATTTGTTTCAGCTTTTGTCTTCTCAAGATGTTAACTGATGGACTGGAGTGTTGTGGATTATTTGTGGATTATTGTGATGTTTTTCTCAATCGTCTCTCATTTTGATGGCACCCATAATATACTGTACCCATATATAAAGTTTAACCAAAATACCAATAATAACCAGAGCGGGAAAATCTTCCAAAATGCAGGTCTTTTAACTGTAAACAAGCCCGAAATACACTGGGACTCTTATTTTGAAATGTCTATGCTTTGCTGTTGCTGGATCTATTAGCTTAAAATGTGAGGTATTAATTAATAGCTTTTATTTAATGAGATCATCGCTTTTTGAAGTATAATAATCACATCAGGCAGTATCACAATTCCTCTTTTTCCATCCCTAAATTCAAGACCTCTTCAATTGATAAGACATTTGTTATAGCATTTATGATATCTAAGACTTTTTAAGGACTCACTGAGCCTTTTTTATTTGCAGACATGCTCCTAAATACATTTTACAGTTCGCACACATCTATTTTTTGTCTTAAACGCTAGTGAAATGCTCGCACTCGAGCCCTGGAGGAACTGACACGGAAAACATCCCAGAATCCCTTTTGATTTCACTCTGAGACCCAGACGACACCGGAGGAAGTCAGATTTCATTTAGTTTGACCGTCTGAGCCAGCTTCCTCCTTACAGCCGTTCTTCAGACGCTCTTTAAGACGGACAGCTCTTGTTTTTAGTTGTTTCATTAGATTATCGCTGTAAGTGGTTTTGAAGAGCTCGACTGGACCAGAAATAAATAGCTTCCTGTTGAGACTTCAATAATATATGTGCACACTACAATATTATTCATGCTATTTTTGCAGTATATAGTATGTACACTAAAAAAAACATATATATTTTTGTTTTTTTGCACACAAAAAAAATTTATAATTTATAATAATTTATCATTTTTGTCTAATTATTCTTAAATCAAGATATGTTTATTTTAGAAGCAAAATTACTTGTTTTGTTTTCTGAACAAATTTACCAAAATTGAGTTTTTGCTTAAAACATGAATAACTATCTGCTAATGGGGTTTTTTCTCTTTTTTTTCTTTTGAATTAAGTTTATTTTTCTTGCCTCGTTGACGGATACTTTTTCTTGTTTTAAGCAAAAACTCATTTAATTTTGATACATTTTTCGGAAAATAAGATGTAATATCTTAAGCCTTATGTCTAAGTCTTGATTTAAGAATATTTATATATTTGTACTGGAAAATAAGACAAAAATACTGATTAAGAATTTTTATTTTTTTTGCATTCAATGCAATTTTCAGACTGTTGCACTCTATTCCATGCATACAGAAAATCAACATACTGTACATAGAATACATCTTGTATACTGCAAAAATAGCATAAATAGAATTATAGTGTGTAAGAATTTTTTATTTTTTTTGTCCCTAGAGAATTCGTTTTTTTTTTAGCAATAACAGTATAACCTTTCCAGACAGACCTACCATAAGCTCTGAGGTTATTATCGATGCATTATGCCTCCATAAAAGCCACAAACTCAGTGTGATTTTGCTTTTAATTGCTGAAATCTTTCCGGAAACCTGAGAAAAATGGGCAGTCCGAAGACATTTGCACGGTTGATGACGAATGGCTTGATGCTTAATAGTGAGAGATATGTACGATTTTGCGTGTGCATTAAAAAATGAATGGAATAAAATGTATGATTGAAGAAAACAGGCATAGCACTTCAAGCTGTTTTTTAGATTTAATATTCCAACAGTGTCACACTTAAATAGTTTTATCCCATGAGGAGTGCGGAGACGAGGAAGGGAGGGTCGTGAAATGATTTTGTGTGACAGAGGTGGAGGAGGAGGCAGAGGGAATGAAAGAAGCATAGAATGTGTAAATTGATTTGAAGGTCGGATATCCATGAATAATTAATATCCAGAGGAAAACACTGCTCACTTTGTGGTGGGTCTCTTGCTCGAGAGAGAGACTGAGTGAGAGATAAGTTTCTTGTGTTCAGAGTTTTAATCCGGCTACTAAAGAAGTGAACACACACACACACACACACACACACACTCTTGGCTGTGTAATCCAGTCTGGTCATGGGGAGCCTTCAGAGGGCCGTGGTGGCCAAGTGCTGAATTGATTTTACACACTTCTTTTCTTGATGCTTAAAGGCCTTTTCTGTGCTCTTTAAACTCACAGAACTCTTAGATTTAGATCTTTCAAAATTGCCCTAGAAAGGCTTGAAGGACTGAGATTTTTAATGGTGCTCGATTTGAAGTCGAGCATCACTTTTATTATTGCTATAGTTAGTGTTAGTGATTTGAACAAACCCAACATTTTCATCAAAGTACTCTACTCTTACTATTTTTCAACTGATATCATCACTCCCTCTTATTAAATCTCTTATTTTATCCTCATGGAAAAAGTAATTTTTTCCCCTCATTGATAACATTTATTTACTACTGCATATTCAAGGAGATTTATTGTAAATAGTAAAATAAAATAAGATAATATCTTTTTATTAAAAAATAAATGTTTGTATTTTTATTTTGTTTTGTTTTACTTTTAATGATATGTCCGTTTAATAAACAGTAAAGAAAATCTGATTTATTATTCTTATTTACAGTCTTAACTATTTATTAAAGAGGAATGAAACATGAATATCACAAAGTTAAAATAGAAAAACTAAATAAAATGAAACAACAAAAAATTACAAATATAAATGTTTATATATGAAGAGTTTGGTTCCAAAACGCGATAAACGCCATAAAAAAAAAAAAAAGAGTTCCCACCAAAATCAGTATTGTTTCTGGTCGGTATTGAAAAGTCCATTTTTAATTTGACTCAAAATGCGATATCCGCCGTGTTATTCTGTCATGTTTTCTCCCTTTCTTTCCAAACCGGCGACAAACGCCAGTTTCCCTTCTCTGCAGAATGCGATACATCCGTTCAACCAATCACAGCGCACCATTCCACGCATTGTAAACAGTAACAACCAATCACAGCGCACCATTCCACGCATTGTAAACAGTAACAACCAATCACAGCGCACCATTCCACGCATTGTAAACAGTAACTGGCAAGCTACGCAATATCGCGTTCATAAACGCAGATAAATCGCCTTAGATTATGAACGCGATATTGCGTAGCTTGTCAGTGAATTACGGCTCTGTGTATTAAATGCCGCTCCAGTTGAAAGCATGTGACGGAGATTTACTACTAATCACAGAACCGGCTTTACTGGCGAGATGCGCATGACAATCTCATGCGATTTATCATGCATCCCTAAAAAAATTTATAATTTTGACGACATTGATGAACCTGTGGTGGTTTCTGCGGTGGGTAAGAAACATAAGCTATTAACAAGATTAGTATTGACCAAGTTCAGAGGCTGTCATATGTGGATCAACTTACTTTGTTGTGTATTTTCAACAGTTTCAATATGAAAAATAACTTTTATATTGATTCAATGGATTTATTGCATTTTGGGGGGAAAATAATCAGTTTTATAATAAATCTTTGAAAATCAAAATCTGGATTTGAGTTTTTAATGTTATTTTAACCTAAAGATGTTATGTGAAAGTTTGAAACAGAAATTAGTGGTTTTCATCTTGCCACTTTCTTGGTAAAGAAAAAACATTTTTACTCAAATTAATCCAAATGGATTTATAGCATTTTGGAACCAAACTCTTCATATGTTCATTTATTGAATCTTTTTATTTTACTTTTCATTGTATTACTCCTTTAATAAATAGTAAAAAAATATTTTTATCTATTTCTTATTAAAATTATTGATTTTAACATTTGTTACTATTTTCTTTTTACTAAAATTTGTTTTTATTTTCTTTCGTTTAGGTTCAGATGGGGCACTGGCACCAGAGAGCGTATGCTCATCAAAGTGTCGGATCGAGAACCCAGTTTTCTGACGCAGGGAAACGGATACTCCAGTTCTTCCCCACGCTCCAGATGCCCGTCCAGCAACACTCCTTCCGACCCCGAAGCCACACCTCTTTCTTTGCCCGACCGCCCATCGTCGCAGTCTCCATTTCTGAAGAGAGCGGACTTGGGCGGCACTCAGCGGCACTGCTCGGGCGATTCCCAGCCATCGTCTCCCCGCTATGCTTACGAGCCTCCTTTGTATGAGGAACCACCCTCGGAATACCAGTCCCCACCTATTTATGAGGAACCGCCCACTGACATGCACTGCGACCAGGCCTTTTTTGGCTCCGACAGGTCTCCGGCGCGAAAACCAGGTCTTTACCACTCTCCCAAGCAAAGCCCGTCTCCTTACGGTCAACTGGTGTTGACGAGACAGCGGAGCTCTACGCCCGAGAAGACGCCCAATCAGGGCGATCGAGACTATAGCTCGAGTGGGCGGGACTACAGCTCTGCGGGGCAGGACTGCAGCTCCAGTGGGCGGGATTATAGCTCAGGCATGAGGGAGTACAGCTCCGGTGGGCGGGAGTATAGCGCCGCTGGGCGGGAATATGTAAAGCAGCTAGTTTATGTCGAGCAGTCTGGCTCCTCCCCTCGGTTTAGGACAACCGAGCGTCTGCTGAGCTACGGGACGACCAGTTCAAATAGCCTGTCAGCCGGATTTTCTTACGGCGGCTCCTTTACGCTACAGCACAGTCACGATCTCAACGGTGGCAATCGGAAACGTAAGAACCGGAAGCCGTCTTTGCCGGGAGGAGAGGGCGATGGCATGGGGTCCGGTCTCGGGGCCATGATCACCCAAGCCCGGTTGGCATGGGAGGCTCAGCAGATGTTACATCAGCGAGGGGGTGTGTCTTCCGACCAGGGAGCGAAAGACGGGTATGAAAGCGACGGGGCGACACCCCTGCCGCTGCCTGGTCCGGTGGTGCGGGCGTTCAGCGAAGACGAGGCTCTTGCGCTACAGGAAAGCCACTGGAAGCGCGCCACCCTGGACAGACTGGCATTTCCTCAGACGCTGCTAGAAAAGAGTCTGTCGGTGCAAACCAGCCTGGCATCACCTGAACCTTACCTCCATCCCTCGCAGGTAATGCACAACGACATGCGCGTTGCATCAGAAACTCAAAACATTGCAGAGATTCCCATATTTATGTCACTGCAGTGGATGGGAGGTCATTACCAGATTATTGCGATACCTGGGACACATTACAGTCCTGATTGCCATTTATTTTAGGTGCTGCAATACTCTGCAAATTTATTTTATGATTTATGTGAGTCAACCATCACCTTTACAGTTAGTTACTACTTCAGGTTAATCCTCTAACTTTCTAACCTCTAGTATTAGGCTAATGATACACGGGGCAACTTTTTGAGCGATGTTGCCGAGCGATGTTGCTTGGGTACTTTACCATTGAGAATGGTCAACAAATTTCTATCTGGATACTTTAGTTTAGTTGTGGACGAGTCCTAAATTCATGTGTCTTGTTAAGGAGAGCTGCATAGTTACTTTACTAAGTAATTAAATTCACTGTTCTCATCTTCTGGACCATAAAACCAGTGAAAGATCCCACAGGCGTGCACTGTAGGAAGCATTACAATGATCTAAAAACCTTCCAGAACCCCCTAGCAACTACTTAGCAACGGTCTAAAAACCAGGAGATCTCAAATTTAGAGGTGCCAGGACTCTTTTGGTGTGAAACAGTAAAGCACCCTAGCAACTGCATAGCAACACTTTAAAAACCGCCCAGAAAGCCTTAGCAACTGCATAGCAACATGCTATGAAACCTCCCACAATGCTCTAACAATGCTCAAGCTCTAGCATAGCATCGCTTTAAAAACCTTCTGTAGCACCTACAATCATAAACCAGAGGAATGCATTTAAAGAAATGGAGGCTTTATTAGACATTAGACACGGTTTCATTAACAGCTCAGATTGCATTTGCTGATTGTGTGTTATGATGTCAGTTTCAGCGGATCAGTAGAAAGTGTTTTTGGACACATTGGCGCTGAGGTCTTGAATAAGCTGGAATCCTCTGATGAGCTGAACTCTGAGCTCTTTCAGCCCAATATAATGAGCGTTTAACTGTCCTGAATCAGGCCTGACCTGCCGCTTAAGAGCTGCCAGTGAGGTTAATTGGGCCGGCTGACCCTCAGACGCCTGTTACCCAATCACTGATATCTTTGTTCTGAAGATACCGGGCTGAGCCAAGCTAAACTGTGTGAGAGTTTCCTTGGAGGATTTTTTAGGTTCTGCTCTATTTGCTGATGGTAATGGAGGCAGACAGCAGCTTCAGCAGGAACAGGCACGCAAACCTCCCATAACACCCCAGCAACTGCGTAACAACCCTCAAAAAACCTCTTAGAACACCCTAGCAACTGCATAGCAACACTCTAAAGAACACCCTAGCAACTGCATGGCGATGCTCTAAAAAACACCTAGTACGGCCTAGCTACTGCATAGCAACACTTTGAAAACCTCTTAGAACACCCTAGCAACTGCATAGCAACACTCTTAAGAACACCCTAGCAACTGCATGACGATGCTCTAAATACACCCAGTACGGCCTAGCAACTGCTTAGCAACTCTCTAAAAACCTGTCAGAATCCCCTAGCAACTGCATAGCAACGCCCTAAAAACCACCCCAGAACACCGTAGCAACTGCATAGCAACACTCTAAAGAACACCCTAACAACTGGATAGCGACACTCTAAAAACACCCAGTACGGCCTAGCAACTGCTTAGCAACTCTCTAGAAACCTGTCAGAATCCCCTAGCAACTGCATAGCAACGCTCTAAAAACCACCCCAGAACACCCTAGCAACTGCATAGCAACACTTTAAAAAACACCCTAGCAACTGCATAGTGATGCTCTAAAAACCCCCAGTACGGCCTAGCAACTGCATAGCAACACTCTAAAAACCTGTCAGAATCCCCTAGCAACTGCATAGCAACGCTTTAAAAACCACCCAGAACACCATAGCAACAGCATAGCAATGCTCTACAGGGCTCGCAAAATGTCAAAATCCCTGGTAGTGTCACGTTCACCTAAGGCGAGGAGCGAGGAACGAGGAGACAAGGCGTAAGTAAACTCACAATAGTCTTTAATTCGAGAAATCCAAGGGAATACACGGGGCAGACAGGAGCACAGAGAACACATGGGTTGACGTACAATCTCCAACAAAGACAGACAGCACAGACTGGGGCTAATAAACACAGGGCACTCAGGGGAACACAGGTGCATGGAATGACTAATTAAAAGGGACACGGAACACGTGGGTAGGGAAAACACAGCAAAACCAGTCCAGTGGAGTGGCATTACTAGGGGGAGCGGGCAGACAGTATCCATGGGGGAGACGATGGAGGGAGGAGCCAGGGAGGAGACAGGAGGGGCTTGGAGCAGGAGGAGCCCTGCAGGACCCAGGCCACAGCCATAATGTCGACCCACGGTGGAGCCACGGAGGAGGAATGGCCGCCGACTCCAGGAGACCGACCAACGGTGGCAGAGTAGGTGGTGGAAGAGCCCGAGGTGGAAACGGAGAGCCGATGAGCCAGGGCGACGGGGAGGATCCGGAGGTCCTTGGCGGAGCAGACAGTGCCGGCAACCGACGCAAAGATGTGGATCCGGGAGGCCGCGGTGGAGCCGGAGCGACCGAGGACTGAGGAGGAGCCAAGGGGATGAAGGAGCCCGACGGAGATGGAGGGACAAGGCGAAGCCAGATGAGTGGAGTCCCGAGGCGCAGGATGGTCGACGCCAGACCAAGGCGGAGCCAGAGGGACGAGGGAGCCTGGCGGAGCTTGTGGACTGCCGGGCCACGGCGGAGAGGAGGGAGCTAGGAGCCATGGTGGAGTCCATGGGATGAGGTGGAGTCCGGGGCTTAGAGGCTGGAGGCGGAGTCAAGGGAAACTCCAGCCACGGCGACACTGGAGGATTGCAGTCCCGTGGAGCTTGCACCGCATAGATGGTGGGCTGAGGGCGAGCAGAGGGGCTGCTAGACGACAGCAGAGGAGGAGACAGGAGAGGGTGGGAGGGCGTGCATTCGTGAGCCTCCGGGCATTCAGGGTTAAACTTTGGATCAGGAGCCCCCTCTAGGCTGATCACCGGAATAGGATTACTCTCTGGAGGAGCGGACACTTTAGGGTGCAGGCACTGGAGGCACTGGAGGGTGCTTTCTAGGAGCAGGCACTGGAGGGCGCACTGAAGTGGATTCGGGGACAGGAGCCCTCTCCTTTTCGTCTTTGCACATATGCCGCGCCATACTCAGCTCACCCTCACCCGCGGTGCAGGAGGCGGAGCTCCTCTCCGCGCTCACACCGTCCGTGGCTTTCTCCCTCGTAGCAGGCGTTGTTGCCGGCTCACACACCTTGACTGATGTCATCAGCGGCAGGCTCCGGCTCTCCGTCAGCGGTGGGCTCGGGCATGCGCTCCGCGCATCTGGGAGATGGTGGACTGGGCTCTGGGTTGGGAGTGGCACTGGCGATATACTCCTGGGAACCGGCTGGGAACAGAGATCCATTTCTCGCCAGTGTCCACTTCACAAAGGCAGCGAATTCCGCTTGAGGGCCATCTTCGGATGACGGAGCTCTGCACGTGATGTTGAGGCTGGTGTCATAGAACGCGCAGAGCGCGTCATCCGGGTAGGTGGTTAGATGGGCAATGGCCAGAAACAGTCTGGTATGACCCTTGAGCGATTTCTCCCCCTGCTCCAGCAGGAGGAGGATGAATTTAGGGCAAAGGAGGGGGTCCATTGGGGCACACAACGGAAACAAAAACACTGAGAGAATAACGAGAAACAAAACAGAGGGGAAACACGCAATTTAAACTGTTCTGATCGGAGATTCTGTCACATTCACCTAAGGCGAGGAGCAAGGAACGAGGAGACAAGGAATAAACTCACAATAGTCTTTAATTCGAGAAATCCAAGGGAATACACGGGGCAGACAGGAGCACAGAGAACACATGGGTTGACGTACAATCTCCGACAAAGACAGACAGCACAGACAGAATTAAATGTGTTTATGCGGTTTAAGGTTAAAAAAACACATTATTTTCCACATACTGTACATTATTGTTTCTCCTCTATGCCCCGCCTTTCTGAAACGCATCGATTTTTACAAAGCTCATCGGTCTCAAAAGCGAGGTGTGCTCTGATTGGCCAGCTATCCAGTGCATTGTGATTGGCCGAATACCTCAAGCGTGAGACGGAAATGTTATGCGCCTACCATACTGTTATGCCCTGTCAGGCCGGAGCCATGATTCAAAAACATGAAAACCCATTATAAACGAGGCATTTGTTGCATCCAGTGGGGACATAATTATGGATTATAATGACTTATACTGTCTTTTTACGCGTTGCGTTGCATCGCGCCGCGTAAACATAAAACCATGTCTGCATTTGTGATCGGAGAAATGACAAACAACAAGCCCTACTCTACACTGCCCAAAAAACTCGCTTTAAATATAAAAAATATAAAAACTCTTTAAATATAAAAAACGTACTTGCAGTACGTGAGTCAGAACAGCCAGCATTGTAGTCTATTCTCCCAGGATCAGGAAACAGTCCTCCATAAAATGTGCTGCACACATCTGAATATTTGGGTTGAAGTGTTCTGGAACAGTGTTGTAAATACAACTTAACCACTGATTTCTAGTCGTGTCCATTTTTAAAAGGCCAAACAAAGTAGTTTCACTTTCACAACGAAACACAATATCACACGGTGGCCTAGAGTGAGCAGAAGCCGGGGGCTAGAGTGAGCAGAGACGGTGGGCTTGAGAACGGTGCGGCTGGCGGATTCGACGATGGAGTGTCCGGAGGGCTTGCGGCAACCACATGTGACGACCCCGGGCTGGACTCCGCT
>NW_015506301.1:208803-211746 GCF_001515645.1 Sinocyclocheilus grahami | reverse complement strand
ATATCGTCCTCTTTTGGAAGACCAAACAAAGTAGTTTCGCTTTCACAACGAAACACGCAGCGCCTTCACGACATGCCGGCGGCGGCAACAATTCTACAGCGAGAATAAAAGTTACGCCTTCTTTCTTTGCGTGAACATTTGGGTGGCGTTATGCAAATCTTCCCACATAGTGACGTAGACATGTGGGGGCGTGTTAGAACGAGCCGTTTTAGGTAGGTGTGGCTGACTCTTAACTTTTATAAAGAATATCTCTTTGGATTTGAGACTTTAGTCTTTGCAACTTTACAGATCTTCTTTATGCACCAAGAGCTTGTAACGCTCCAAAGAGAAAGGAAAAATTGAAATCGCATCATATGACCCCTTTAATGACCTGCGGGGGATCTGCATTTAAGATAGCCCGTCAGGCAGAGTGGTGATACATTTTGGTAGCCCGACTGGAAAACGCAATAGCCCCTGCTATAAAAACCTGTCAGAATCCCCAAGCAACTGCATAGCAATGCTCTAAAAACCGCCCAGAACACCCTAGCAACTGCATAGCAACGCTCTAAAAAAGGGCCGGTTTGTTGGTGTATGTGATGTTTCTCCATTTGCAGTGTTTTCTGGGAGGTTTCAGACGGTTTCAGTGTGTTTGTCCAGCAGATCACACGCACACACACAGACACGCCCTGCTGTTCCACATCAATATTTCAGCGTGTGCAGTTTGTAGAGTGCTCACGCTTATGTAAGGCATCACACTCAAATCACCAACACGCACGACTGACTTCGCCACATTCCACACCTAAAATCAAAATCAAACATCTAACATCAGAAATTCAAGCTTGTTTTAGGACTGTTAAAGGATTAGTTCACTTCCAGAATGAAAATTTCCTGATAATTTACTCACGCCCATGTCATTCAAGTTGTTAACGTCCTTCTTACTTCAGTTGCAAAGAAATTAAGGTTTTTGAGGAAAACATTCCGGGATTTTTCTCCATATAGTGGACTTCAATGGAGATCAAAGGGCTGAAGGTCCAAATTGCAGTTTCAGTGCAGCTTCAAAGGGCTCTACATGATCCCAGCCGAGGAATAATCTTCTAAAAAAAAAAAAAGATTATTCCTTTTGCTCATCTTGCACTATCTCTGTGATGTGCAGTGTATCTAAGTAATTAGTTACATTACCATTCAGAGACAGCAATATTGTAATGTTACACTACTTTTGAGCTACTTTCACCAAAATATCCACAGAAATTTGACTAGGCATTTTAAAAAGCTAAAATGTAGTTTATTGCTGCTCATTATACATCCATGCAGAGGGTGATGTGGTAGGTCTGCTATAGCATTAAAAATTATAAAATCATATTTAGGTTACGTTGTAGTTTAGGTTAAAGTCAGATAAGCACAAACCGCATTATTACATTCAGAAATAATACCGGTAATTAAAGCGGAATGTTATAATGTACAAACAATTATAGGCCTAACATAATAGCTAGCCTTGAACGGTATTTAGAACACAACAAGAATTAAAAATATAATTTGCTCAACAAACCAAAACGAATTAATTTAAAGCTAGACTAAAAGCAAACGCCGTTGTTCTAGATGCAGACTACCTCTCTCATTCGGCACGAATCCAATTAAATGTTTCCATATACGTTATGTATGTGAATGCTAAACTATTATTTATTATGAAAACCAGGCTTTGTACTTAACTTGCTTTCCGCACACAAAAAAAATCATCCTCTTCACATGCAAATATGTGCTTGGCCCGAGCCCAGGCTGAATGGCACGGATTGTATGATGGAATATTTAAATTAACCAGTGTAGCTGTATGTTTGGTTGACTATATTTTATTCTCATAATGAACAGGCTGCAGAAATGCAACAAAAATACTCTGTTTTTGGTCATAAAGATTATTCGAAACTGCAGTGTGTTCACTTTTATTTCTGTCATCTCGGTTTTCTCTCCGTGAACTTGTTTGTACACCGCGTGCATAATTATTAGGCACGCTGATATTCTGATGATATTTTTTTTCCAAGCACATTTGACCAATTCCAAACCACATCAATCTTAATAACTACTATTCATTTAGTATTTAATCATTTATGAGTGATATATAATTGTCCGTTAAGGCTGGAAGTGAAAACTCCTTATATTCAGGTGTGCAGAATTATTAGGCATGTTTTCTTTTACTGATAAAATGAGCCAAAAAAGAGGTTTAACTCAGACTGAAAAGTCAAAAATTATTCAATCCCCATGAGAAATATTCAAAGCTAATGCAATACAGAAAATGCAAAGTTAAGACATGACCATTGGTCAGCAAAATGCTCACTGGGTCAGCGGGGTCAGAAAAACCAAGTGGAGAAGAAAAGACACGTGTTAACTGCAAAAGATTTCAGAATGAATTTGAAGAATTAGGTGTGAAACCATCAGGAAGCATTTCGTCTCCAGCGCCAGCATTTTCCAGAACGGCGGCCTTCCTGGAGTCTCCAGAAGTACAAGCTGTCAGGTTCTTAGAGACTTTGCTTGAGTAAAAAATCCTAAAAGATTACCCTCATTTAATAAGAATAACATGCTGAAGTATTGTGACATACGTGAAGACTCATTTTTTATAGGCTTTATGGACAGATAATCCTCTTGTACCACTGTACCACAGAATCTGGCAGTAAGTTTTAGGAGCTCATTTTTAGTCAATTCTGCAAGAATAAAAATGAGCTCCTAAAACTTACTTAACATAATATTGTTATGTTTGTAATGCATTACTCCCAACACTGGCGATGGTCATGCGACACTTCACATTACGTAATCACGTTGGAAAGGTCACGCGCGGTTAGTTCTTCGTCTGTGTACTCCGGTTCAAAAATGGTTGCTTGGGCATTTTAGACGGTTTTTAGCGTGTTGCTATGCAGTTGTTAAGGTTGTTCTGAGCATGCTTTAGAACGTTGCTAAGGTTGTTCTGATTAGGTTTTA
>NW_015506301.1:200018-208558 GCF_001515645.1 Sinocyclocheilus grahami | reverse complement strand
AAAATAATTAAAATAAAAAATAAATATAAAATTAAATGTAAAAATATTTAAAAACAAAATTGCTAAAACTAAAATTGTTCCTGTCTTCCAGGGTCTGTTCAGGAGGAAAGTCTCCATCGCCAACATGCTGGCGTGGAGCAGCGAGCCCATCAAGAAGCCCATGATCATGACGACGGACCGCACGGTGAAGCGCGAGGCCGTGGAGCTATTCAGACTCATCCAGAGCTACATGGGCGACCGGCGGGGCAAATGCGAGCCACTGGTGGTGGCTCTGGAGGTGGCGGTGAGGGGCTGGAGCTGCCAGGGTCTGCGGGATGAGCTCTACATCCAGCTCTGCCGACAGACCACGGAGAACTTCCGCTACGACAGTCTCCAGAGAGGCTGGGAGCTCATGGCCATCTGTCTGGCCTTCTTCCCCCCGACGCCTCGCTTCCACAGCTACCTGGAGGGCTACATCTACAGACACATGGACCCGCTCAACGACACCAAGGGTATGCAGAAATCCTGCCAAACAACTCCGGCATTTCCTGCTGGAACAGGAATTCGGGATCATCCTTTTTTTAAAAGCCAAGCTTTAACAAAATGATGCAGGATTTACTAATTTTCACTCAGACATTACTCGTATTTTTCTCAAATAGCAAGAAGGAAGCCATACTTAATAGCTTATAATCTGGACAGAAGCCACTAACCAAATAAATCCATTCCTGCAATTCCAGTCATGTTAGATATTTGTTATGCAGGAAGAGCAAACATACTAATTTTATTTTAGTATCACTGATTTTTGTTCATATTTTGAATTGGAGTAATTGTTTTTCTTTTTTTTTTTTAGTTAAAGTTTTAGTAATTTTGTTGTGTTTTTGTCATTTCTATTAGGTCTTGTTTTTTTATGTCCATTTATTATATTAAATAATAAATATAATAATATAAAATTGTCAAATATAAAGGATATTAAATATATTGAATTATGTTAAATAATCATTTTAAAGTTTTTAGTTTTAATTTAAAAGGATTTAGTTAGTCATATTTAGAAAGTTAGTTTAGTAATGTTTTATTTAGAATATTTTATAATATGATTTTAAAGTATTTAAATGTGTGAATGTTATTTTAGTATCACTGGCATACTATTATAATGTCATTTTTTAATTAATTAATTCATGTTCTGTTTTAATTAATTCTGTTCAGTAATGTTTTAACTCAGAACATTTTTTTATCTAAAATATAAGTATTCCAGTGATATTAGCAATGGTAAAACACTCAATAGGATGTGAACCTACAGTAGATAAATAGTGTGCAAATTTGCAATATTTTTAAATGGTTAGCAAGATTATAATTAGTAAGGAATGGAAGGTCAAGACTGTTTTTAAATCAATGGATATTAAGTTTACACATTTTGCTTCATGCAACATGCAAACTGTTAAAGCACGCAGCGAAGTGAAATTAAGACACTGTTTTGTGCTGTACGCTCCACACTGACCCGACAGTTATTATTAGGCTCTTAAGATGCTGAATATCTGAAGCTGAGTCTGCGTTATATTTGACGTCTGCTTGTGTTTCTGTGTTGCAGGAGTGGCGATTAGCTGCTATGCAAAATACTGTTACCGTAAACTACAGAAAGCTGCGCTCACCGGAGCCAAGAAGGTGCGTGTCTTCCGTCTATCAGAGCACAAACTCGAACAGCATGACGCAGGAATTTCTTCAAACTGCTTTCACTCAGAAACTGCTAGTAGTTTTCACAAATGTGACCCTGGAGCAAAGTGTCAACTTTTCAAAATTGAGATTTATACATCATATGAAAGCTGAATAAATAAGCTTTCCATGGATGTATGGTTTGTTATGATACAACTATCTCTGGAAAATCTGGAATCTGAGGGTGCAAAAAAATCTAAATATTGAGAAAATCATCTTTAAAGTTGTTCAAATGAAGTTCTTAGCAATGCATATTACTAATCAAACATTAAGTTTTGATATATTTACGGTAGGAAATGTACAAAATATCTTCACGGAACATGATCTTTACTTAATATCCTAATGATTTTTGGCATAAAAGAGAAATGTATATTTATGCATCATATGAAAGCTGAATAAATAAGCTTTCCATGGATGTATGGTTTGTTAAGATACAACTATCTCTGGAAAATCTGGAATCTGAGGGTGCAAAAAAATCTAAATATTGAGAAAATCATCTTTAAAGTTGTTCAAATGAAGTTCTTAGCAATGCATATTACTAATCAAACATTAAGTTTTGATATATTTACGGTAGGAAATGTACAAAATATCTTCACGGAACATGATCTTTACTTAATATCCTAATGATTTTTGGCATAAAAGAGAAATGTATAATTGTGACCCATACAATGCATTGTTGGCTATTGCTACAAATATCCCCCAGCGACTTAACACTGCTTTTGTGCTCCAGGCTCACAAATAATGACAAAGAAACTAATTAATTTAATTAAAAATTTGGTTTTGGCAATATTATTTTAAGACTTTAAAATATTTGCTATATTTGTATTAATATTTCATTTATAATAAGAATTTAAAACATTTAAAATGAACACAGTCAGTGAAAATGTAAATATTATCTGTCTTATTTTGTTATTTTAGGAAAAAAAATGTACTGTAGAATATTATTTCATAACTTAATTTTAAAATAACATTTTCTAAATACATGTAATCAGTGACATTTTATTATTTTATAACTTATACCAATTTAAAATATTTAAATGTATGCAATTAGTGAAGATGTGATTGTAATCAGTATTGTTTTATTATTTTATTGTAAATATTATTTTCAAACTTAGATGAATGTAATATATTTAAAACATTAAACAATTAATAACATTTGTA
The DNA here is from genome assembly GCF_001515645.1 of Sinocyclocheilus grahami. Taxonomy (NCBI): domain Eukaryota; kingdom Metazoa; phylum Chordata; class Actinopteri; order Cypriniformes; family Cyprinidae; genus Sinocyclocheilus; species Sinocyclocheilus grahami. The sequence continues at coordinate 205,711 of NW_015506301.1, read as the reverse complement.
ATTTTATTATTTTGACGATATTATTTTCAAACTTACAAATATTATAATATTATTATCTTATTGTATTTATTATTATTAATACTTAATTTGTATTATATTATTATTATTATATTATTTGAAAGCTTATAATATTAATTTAAAATATTTAAAATGGTTTGCAATGTAACACATTTAATTAAATGTTGAATTTTTTTTTATTAAAAGGCAAAAAAAAGACTAATTTTGAAAAATATTTTAGTTTTTACGTTGAATGAATGGCTCAGTGTTTGCAGAGCGTCTGGCGTCTGTTTGTGCTCTAATGCGCTGCGTGTGTTAATTGGCTGTGAAGTGTCGTGGGGGTCTGGTTCGTCCTGCTATTTAACAGTTTTAATTAACATTCAGTTTCCGGAATTCTCCTGTTGCCCTGGAGACGATTATTATCTTATTGTATTTATTATTATTAATACTTAATTTGTATTATATTATTATTATTATATTATTTGAAAGCTTATAATATTAATTTAAAATATTTAAAATGGTTTGCAATGTAACACATTTAATTAAATGTTGAATTTTTTTTTATTAAAAGGCAAAAAAAAGACTAATTTTGAAAAATATTTTAGTTTTTACGTTGAATGAATGGCTCAGTGTTTGCAGAGCGTCTGGCGTCTGTTTGTGCTCTAATGCGCTGCGTGTGTTAATTGGCTGTGAAGTGTCGTGGGGGTCTGGTTCGTTCGCTATTTAACAGTTTTAATTAACATTCAGTTTCCGGAATTCTCCTGTTGCCCTGGAGACATCACGTGTTTCAGACAGTCACGTGGTGATATGCACTCTGATGCATGATGGGTATCATCGCACACGCGTGACGGGATGCTCCCGGTGTGAAGCACATACATGTGTTTGGTGTGAACGGTTGTGATGGCAGTGTCCTGTGGAGATTCCAGTGGGTTTGTGTGTAAATGTGTGTGTGTGTGCCAGACTCTCAGCGGGGTAAAGCTTCAAAACTCGGCTCCGCTCCAAACCCTAGTGTGCTGCCTACATAGGCGTCATTCAAAGCGTCACGCACACATGCATAAAAGGTACAAAGGCAGGGATCCAAGTATGGAAAAGTGTGGGATTTGATTTGAGTCATTTCCAGATCTGGAAAAGTATGAAAAGGCAGAGTTTGTATTTTTTGTCTGTTTGTTTGTTTATTTAAGACTATTGCCATATATTGTTTTCTAAAATAAAAAATTGAGGTTTTCTTAAAATAAATGTAAAAAAAAAATTTCCCCAAGTATTCTTCAAGTATTTTCTTTATGCAAATAAATAATACATTATTTCACCAGTAAATGTATTATACTGATAATTATTAATATCTATATATTATAATATAATATAATAATAATTATACTAATAATGAAAATTATTATCCTGGATAGCATATCCTTCTATTATTTTGAAAATACAATTATGTAAATAAATGTAATCACTGACTATATTATTTTCAAACTTATAATATTAATTTATATATATATATATATATATATACAGTATATATAAATTTAATCAGTATTTTATTATTTCAATTTGAATAAATTAATTCAAAAATATTTAAAATGTGCATGTAATCAGTATTAATTTATTATTATTTTGACAGTATTGTTTTAAAACTTATACATTTAAAATAATATTTTCCTAATACATTTAATCAATGACAATATTATTTTCAAACATATAATATAAATTAAAAAATATTTCAAATGAACACAATCAGTGAGAATGTGAATGTAATAAGAATTATTTTGGCAGTATTAGTTTAAAACGCATAATATAAATTTAAAACAGTGTTTTCTTATCAGTGACAATATTATTTTCAAACTTAAATATGCATTTAAAATAATATTTTCTAAATAAATATAATCAAATCAGTGATGATATTATCTTCAAAGATATTTAATATGTATGCAACCAGTGAAAATGTGAATGCATTGAGTATTATTTTATTATTATTTTGACAACATTGTTTTAAGACGTAGCATATGAATTGAAAGTATTTAAAATCTACACAGTTTGTGAAAGAGTGCCAAATGTAATCCTGTATTTTAGCTCTGCAATTTTAATTAGATTGCCGCACATTGACGTTCATTGTTCGTTGATTTGTATGAGCTAAACATTTGGCAACATAATAACATACATATATTTGTGACCCTGGAGTCATAAGGGTCAATTTTTCAAAATGGAGATGTATACATCATCTGAAAGCTGACTAAATACGCTTTGCATTGATGTATGGTTTGTTAGGATCGGACAATATTTGGTCGAGATACAACTATTTGAAAATCTGGAATCTGAGGGTGCAAAAAAATCTAAATATTGAGAAAATCATCTTTAAAGTTGTTCAAATGAAGTTCTTAGCAATGCATATTACTAATCAAACATTAAGTTGATATATTTACGGTAGGACATTTACAAAATATCTTCATGGAACATGATCTTTACTTAATATCCTAATGATTTTTGGCATAAAAGAGAAATGTATAATTGTGACGCATACAATGTATTGTTGGCTATTGCTACAAATATACCCCAGCGACTTAACACTGCTTCTGTGCTCCAGGGACACAAATATATCTGGAGAAGTCTCATTTTGAAATGGATGATGTGCAGGAGCTCGTCTGCAGACTCAGCAATCCCAGCATGCACTGTGATGATTTTAGCTCTGAGTTGTTTTCTGCTCTCTGTGTCTGCAGGGTTTGAACAAGCCCTCGATCGAGGAGATCGCTCACGCTCGTAACGCCATCTTCCGGCCCTCCATGTTCGGCTCGTCTCTGGAGGAAGTGATGGAGATGCAGAAGGACCGTTATCCCGACAGGCAGCTGCCGTGGGTTCAGACGCGTCTGTCCGAGGAAGTGCTGAACCTGAACGGAGACCAGACCGAGGGCATCTTCAGGTCACACATCGGCCTTCATCAGACATTTTGCATATTATACTGATTTCTGAAGATCATGTGACACTGAAGACTGGAGTAATGATGCTGGAAATACAGCTGCACATCACAGAAATACATTACATTTTAATGTATAAAAGATTTTACATCATAATAATATTTCACAATATTACATTTTTTTACTGTATTTTTGATCAAATAAATGCAGCCTTGATGAGCAGAAGAGACTCCTGTAAAGAACATTACAAGTCTTACTGATCCCAAACTTTTGACCGGTAGTATATATATATATATAAATAAGAAAGTGTTGTTCTCAAGTAGAATTAAGTTGTTTAATCTAAGTAGTAAAAGATTTAGTTTAATAACATCTAAAGGCATGTTTTCCACACACAAGAAAAATTATATTTCATAATTTTTTATTATTATTATTTATTTATTTTGCATTTATTGCCTTATTGTTTTTATTTCTATTTTTGCATTTAATTTTCGTACTATTTTTATTTCTATTTTTGCACTTTATTTTCTTATTTTTATTTAAATATTTTGTTGTCTTATTATTATTTATTTATTTTGCATTTATTGCCTTATTGTTTTTATTTCTATTTTTGCATTTAATTTTCGTACTATTTTTATTTCTATTTTTGCACTTTATTTTCTTATTTTTATTTAAATATTTTGTTGTCTTATTATTATTTATTTATTTTTTATTGTCTTATTGTTTTAATTTCTATTTTTGCATTTTATTTTCTTATTTTTATTTCAATTTTTTGTCTTTTATTGTCTTATTGTTTTACTTTCTATTTTTGCATTTTATTTTCTTGTTATTTTTATTTCTGTTTGCATTTTATTGTCTTATTGTTTTAATTTCTAATTTTGCTTTTTATTTTCTTACTATTTTTATTTCTATTTTTTGTTTTGTTGTCACATTGCTTTTATTTTATTTTTTTGCATTTCACTCTTATTGTTATATTACATATAATATATAACAATAAGACAATGAAATGTAAATATATATATATATATATATATATATATATATATATATTCAGACGAAAACTCATTGGCACAATAAATACAGTATATATGGAATGAATTGTTTTAAGATAAAACAACATATTAATCAATATAAATGTAGATATCTCTGTCTATACTGCAGAAAGCTATGTTTATTAAAGCCTGTGTCTGTGGTGTGTTTGCGTGTCTCAGGGTTCCTGGAGACATTGATGAAGTAAACGCTCTGAAACTACAGGTGGACCAGTGGAAGGTGCCCATCGGCCTGGAGGACCCACATATTCCAGGTATCCCACAATCCTTTAGTCTGATGCATGCATAAACAAGTGCCCAAATAGTTAACATGTATTCAAAAATCCATTAGAAATAGTATGCCATGCGAGCACCTTTGGTAATTTGTGATGCACTAATTCTGTCCTGGTTTACTAGACTCAAAATTTAATGCAGGATTTCATTTAAAACTATTTTTATTCAGAAATTGCTAGTAAATCTCACAAATAATTACAAAGAAATGGCAAGTAACACATTGAATAAGGAAGAATGAAATAGTATTTTTTTTTGTAAAACGCACTCTGATAATCTAAAACATTTTTTACAGTGTATGTAGTGAAGATGGCAGTCATATTTCTATAAATCAGACGGCTGAGAAATGAACGTTCTCTGACTGGATTGGCGGATTATTTTTGCTGGTTGTTTTGAGCGGTTGTTCACGATGCATTATTAATAAAGCTTATATCTGTAGCTGTTTTGCAGTCAGACAGCAGTGGAACAAGCAAGAGCAAAATGTTTCAAAATATTTCACTAAATTATTAAATTAAAAGTTACATCAGTGAAACATTTAAAAGTGTTCTTTAGATCATTGCTAAAATAAAAATAAATGCATATTTTAATGAAAAACACGTTATTAACAATTAAAACATTTTTGTTAAATGAAATAATGCTGAAATATGACCAAATATAAATATTAGATGAAAAACCTAAACCTCTTTCATTCAGTTGCCAAAGGCAAATTCTAAAATAAAATAAATTATAGAAAAAAATATACAATAAATTTTTAAATAAATTTAAAAAAAATTATTTTTGGTTGGTTTCTAAAGCAACATTTCTAAAATAGGTTCTAAAATAAGTTTTGTTTATGCAAAATATTATTTCTTATTTCTAGCTTCTGATTTTGTGGTGAAATATGGCAAAATGTTTTATGTTAAAAAGCAAATTTTAACATAAAAGTTTCATGACTTAATAATTGTTCTACTGTAATTAGTGTAGCTATGATTAGTCTAGCTCCAGTGATATTTTTGGCAACTAAAATTAAACCTAGTAAATCATTTATTTATTTATTTTAAATAAAGCTGAAATAAAATTAAATATAAATATTAGATGAAAAACATATTTCAGTTAGCTTCCAAAGCAGCATTATTTAAATTATATTTATATTATTCTAAAGGTAATTAAAATTTTAAAATATATTAAAACTAAAACTGAACTTAATCTAAAATAAATTAAAGCTAAATAGTAATATTTAAAATGAAAAACAATAAAAATGGCAAAATTAACTAAAATTAAAATAAAAACTAAAGGTATAAAAATAAAAATTAGTTTAAATAATTAATGAAGACTATAAAAGTGCATAAATAATACTAAAATAATGTAATGGTGTCTCACACACACTCACTCTCACACACACACACACACACACTCACTCTCACACACACACACACACACACACACACACACACTCACTCTCACACACACACACACAGTCACTCACACACAC
>NW_015506301.1:192219-199096 GCF_001515645.1 Sinocyclocheilus grahami | reverse complement strand
CTCTCATCTTTTTAAGTGGGAGAACTTGCACAATTGGTGGCTGACTAAATACTTTTTTGCCCCACTGTATATTATGTGTGTATATATATATATATATATATATATATATATACATATATTTAATTGTTTGATGAAAAGTATTGCTAGGGACAATTTAGTAGTCGCTGGATATTGGTACTAGGGACATGTCATTGGGTGTCTACTAAATTCTACACTCTTGTGTCCTGTGACCTTTGACCTCAGCAGTCTCTCTCTGTCTCTCTAGCGTCGCTGCTGAAGCTCTGGTACAGAGAGCTGGAGGAGCCGGTGATTCCTCATGAGTTTTATGAGCAGTGTGTCATGAACTACGACAGTCCTGCGGCTGCTGTCGACGTCGTCCTCAACCTCCCTCACATCAACAAACTGGTGCTCTGCTACCTCATCCGTTTCCTACAGGTCTGACTGACCACCTGTCTATCTATCTATCTGTCTGTCTATCTGTCTGTCTGTCTATCTGTCTGTCTGTCTATCTGTCTGTCTATCTGTCTGTCTGTCTATCTGTCTGTCTATCTGTCTGTCTGTCTATCTGTCTGTCTATCTGTCTATTAGGGGTGTAACGGTACACAAACATGACAGTTCGGTACATACCTCGGTTTTGACGTCACGGTTCGATATGGTTTCGGTACAACATGAGGAATAAAACTAATAAAATTGTTGGGGGTTTTTTTGTTTTGTTTTTATTAAACAATGGTTTACTGAACAAACTGCTCTTTCTTTAAATGCATTTAACTCTTTCCCGACATTGATGAGTTATCTCGTCTTTTACAAGAAAACGCTTCCTCACCAAGATGAGTTTTTACGGCTTTTTTTGGTTTTCACTGTTATACACTCGGGGGTGCTATTACGCATCTTCTGAACGAGTACAAAACCTCCCGAACAAAAACACACGTGAACAGGACGGAGAAACGAGCGATCTCTTATGTAAACAGATGCATATGAAAAATAATGCGATCATCAGCAATAGACAGCATATAAATGAAAACTGCATAATATTACAGAGTAAAATGTTGATCCAGGAAGTGGTATATGTCTGTGCAAGCTTTGGAGGTATTGATGGAAGCGATTTACTGGTTTTATGCTTTGATAATCGTACTGAATATCATCCAGATGTAGTTTTTGATAAAAATTGGATTTTCTCACCTTTTTGCTCAAAGTTATGCATTTTTATGAAACCTACCTATATTCAAGTGTTAATAAAAAAAAAAAAGAATGCTTTAAGCTAAAATAAAACAGATTTTTTTGTTTAAAAGTAGAGGCTCTGATCTTTATTTTGGTGTATTGCATATTCAAATATTCATACAGCAAAATATACTGGAGGCCATCAAATTTTAGTGAAAATCATCAAAATCGCTGGAGGTGGCTGGCAACTTTTTAAAAAAATGCGGGCAGGGAAAGAGTTAATTATAATTAACTTTTTCTTAAGGATAAAAATCTACCTCAGCTTATGGTCTCCAAACTATAGTGAGTCCTTTTACCTTACTATAAGATTGCAATTAACAACAGAGCCCAAACTTAAATTCAATGACTATTTATTTTTAACTATAATAATCGACACTCAAATTGAAAAATTGTATGCAAACATGTAAATTGCACATAATGCAGCATTTAAATTAACTTCTAAGTTATACAATTTCAATTTGTTGTCGAAATATAATAATTTAGCCTACAGAGTGGCTGTCATAACTTGTTTCATAAAATATTTGTTTAAACGCGCATTAAACAATCACTAACAGGTAAAGTGAAACATAATTAAGTTACAGTCTAATATTTCGCACAATGCTTTTCACTAGACTTCATTTCTCTAGCAAACAACAAGCTGTAGACATTGCTACATTGCTAACTTGCCTGAGGTAGGAAATGCTATGTGACATTTTGTTTACAAGCTGTTTAAATGACATCTCTCCCTGGTTGAAACACTTATTGAGTGATTACATGAGGGGTGAGATGTTCATTCATGTTTATTTCGCGTTAAAACTAGTAGTAAAGATGAAGGGATGATCGCGCTCCACACTGAGGCGATTATATCTAAATGTTGCTCTTTTCAGTCACTTAGCAGTTTGTTTGTGAAGTCTGTCAAACTACACTTTCATCTGTTCATCTCAAAACAATATTTAGAGACATGAAGAGATCTGTCTGTTTTCCATCACAGGTATTTGCTCAAGCCTCCAGCGTGTCCATGACTAAGATGGATGTCAGTAATCTGGCGATGGTGATGGCGCCAAACTGCCTGCGCTGCCAGTCGGACGACCCGCGGGTCATCTTCGAGAACACGAGGAAAGAGATGAGCTTCATGCGCGTTCTGATCCAGCACCTCGACACCAGCTTCATGGACGGGGTGCTATAGCACAAACACACACATTAGCATTCACACCTAACGCCCACACATGAATCACCCGGCAAACCTCCTCCTGTACATGACACAGTCGCGCTCGACTTCCACAGCGTTTAGGTCAAATCCACCATCCCCATGATTTCTGAATGTTTCTGAATAGATAAACCATCCGTCCTCACATGATAGTGACTGTCCTGCTTTGGTTTCTAGCGTGCATGTACGTGCCGAATGTGTTTGTTTCTGTTTTCTAACTCGACTGACTTGTAGACCAGTCCGTCTGATTTTATATGATTAATTTATTCGTTATTTATTTGAATAAGGGTTTGTAAGTATTGTACTGCCTTTTGAAATAGAAAACATCTGTCCTCACTGGTCACATGCTTGCGATCTCTGTGTGAGTGAGTGAGTGAGTGAGTGAGTGAGTGAGTGTGTGAGTGAGTGTGTGAGTGAGTGTGTGAGTGAGTGTGTGAGTGAGTGTGTGAGTGGGTGTGTGAGTGAGTGAGTGAGCGTGTGAGTGAGTGTGTGAGTGAGTGAGTGAGAGAGTGAGTGAGGGAGAGAGTGAGGGTGTGTGTGTGTGTGTGTGTGTGTGTGTGTGTGTGTGTGTGTGTGTGTGTGTGTGTGTGTGTGTGTGTGTGTGAGTGACAGTGAGTGACAGTGAGTGAGTGACAGTGAGTAAGAGTTCATTTATCACAGTTGTTTTATACACTATTGTGTACGTCTCACTGAAATGGTACAACGCCCCTCATAGTGAGCTACCTGCAGTAAAGGTGAAGTGTGTAAATGATGTGTAAAAATGCACTTTCTGAACTCTAATAGCTAATTGTTGAGTCAGAAAGTGTTTAACATCCAGAATATTACGTGCTTCACCTTTAAATTCTCACATATGCTCACACAAGCATCCAAACGGCCTCATTTACACACACACACACACACACACTGATTTGGTTTGGTGCTTGTAATGATCTATATCACACTGCCAAACACACAATATTGATACTCGGTGCCCATTCCAGCCTCCAGGAGGCGTATCGGTGAGAAACGAGAGACAGAAGAGAGACAGACAATAATGGAGGGAGAGATAAACAGAGGAGAGAATCTCACGAAGAAGTGGCCGGGTTATATTTCACCACAAAATCTAAAATAAATAAATAAAAAGAGGAAATGTGAATTTGAGAACCTAAATGTGAAAAACTAAGGGCTGATCATAATGTCATAATATAAAATGAAAAAATGAAAATGAAATGAAAAATTATCTGAAAAGAAAATAAAGGTCCATTTATATATAATACATCATGATTTAAAAATAGATATAATAATGACCATGGCCCAAATATTATTTTGAATATTTTTAATTGGAATTTAATTGGGTTGAACATATCGTCATGATATTGATTAAAAAAAAAATAAAAATAAAAAAAATGGGCTTTATAATTACCATAAATGGCCCAAATATTGTCTTGAATAGTTTCATTTGGATTCTGAGAGTTGAGCATATTTTCATGATATAAAAAAAAAATGAAAGAAAGAAAGAAATATGGCCCTAAAATGACTATAATAGCCCATATATTATTTTAAATAGTTTTATTGGATTTTGAGGGTTGAACATATTATCATGATATAAAAAAAATACCCTTAAAATGACCATTTTAACATATAAAAGCCACATTAAAATAAAATTAAAAATAATTTTAAAATAGCCCTTAAAATGACCATTTTAAATTATATATAAAAAGGCCCTTCATTTTTTTTTTTTTTTGGATTTTGAGGTGAAATATGAGCTGAACATGCTCTTGACAGACAAAGATGTTTGTATGTTTGGCTTCTCCTCATCTCTGCACCCTGATCTGTCATGGCCACACGTTCACGTCCTCATCTGTACAGAACAATGTGTAAAAATACAAATAAAAGCTAAAACGAAGGAAAAGAAGATAACAAAATAGTTACTACAGTATTTGACAGCAGGAGCGTTTAGGTTTGGATCTCAAAACTCATCCATTAGCAAAAACATAGATTAAAAAAATTATAAAAATATGATTTGAAATATGATTCTATGTCTGATGAAAAGGGAAGAAAATCCATGAGCAGAGCACTGTGACCTTCATCCTGAGACTAGCACACACACACACGCGCGCGCGACAGAGAGGATTATGGGAGATTGTGCTGTATGCAGAGATGTTTCTCGTCACAGGTTTACGCTCATGGTCTTATTACTGTGTTTATGGAGTCATGTTAATAAACCCCCTCTCCCTCCTTTTGTTCTGAGGTCAAAGGTTACTCTGGACGTTACGGTCGAGCTGAACATTGTTTATTAAACAGTTGAAAGGATTCATTGACTGCTGTCATCTTTTCACACACATTATTACTTTAAGCTCTTAGCAGATTACTTATGAGTACAAAACAAATTTGGATAAATTATTTATAGAAATGTTTGTTGTCATATATTGCTATTAAATATTAATACTATACTGCATATTAATATTCAGTACTGTAAAAGATTATTAAATCCACCCCCTCCCCTCTTCATTGAAGAATTGAAGACCCAACCACGACAACCCCACCTTATTTTTCAAGATTCTAAATTAATATAAGCAATAAATAATAATAATAATAATAAAAAACGTTACAATAGGTTAAGTATCGTGAAATGTAGTTTTTGCAAAATACCAAATTATTGCTGTCATTACATTTAAACGAATGGCAACATGGTCATTTAGTATCATTTAGTTGATGTTATAAGTCCTTGGAGGGGCTAGGTGTCCTCTATTTAAAGGTGTTGGGTCATCTGAAGTCTTCGTAAGAGGCTGGATCCAAGCTGGAGCTGCCTTAAAGGGGTCATATGATGTTGCTAAAAAGAACATTATTTGGTGTAATGAAATGTGGTTTAAGGTTCAAAAAACACATTATTTTCCACATACTGTACATTATTGTTTCTCCTCTATGCCCTGCCTTTCTGAAACACGTCGATTTTTACAAAGCTCATCGGTCTGAAAAGCGAGGTGTGCTGTGATTGGCCAGCTATCCAGTGCGTTGTGATTGGCCGAATACCTCAAGCGTGTGACGGAAATGTTACGCCCCTCACCATACTGTGATGCCATGTACCCTGGCGCGATGAGACAACACCAATAAAACGAAACACACAGCGCCTTCACGACATGGCGGCAACAACAATACTACAGCGAGAATCAAAGTTAAGCCACCTTTCTTTTTGGGCGGCGTTATGCAAATCTTCCCACATAGTGACGTAGAAATGTGGGGGCGTGTTTAAACGAGGCGTTTTAGGTAGGTGTGGACCAGTCTTAACTTTTATAAAGAATATCTCTTTGGATTTGAGACTTTAGTCTTTGCAACTTTACAGATCTTCTTTATGCACCAAGAGCTTGTAACACTCCAAAGAGAAAGGAACAATTGAAATCGCATCATATGACCCCTTTAATATTCTTAGTCATTTTCCCTGATATATTGGTGCTATTTTATGGAATGCCAAACCTGCCTAAATTAGAAATAAATATACAAAGAAAAGTAAAAAATAAATAAATTATTTATTTATTTTCACATTTATGTATTTATTTACGTATTTATTTCTTTATTTATTAATTTCCGCATTTATTTATTTATACATTTCTTCATTGGTAAGGTAATGAGGAGGGCGTGTTTTACCTCAGGAATAGTAATCGAGTAGGCGAGGAGAAAGCTTTGAGACCACAGTGACACCTTGTGTAGCCTGCCCTACATGACATGCCTGTTGATAGTGTGTGATGAATGAGTTAGATGGATAATATGGCCAAAATCTTATATCACTGGTTAAGTCATTTAATATCACCCTAACTGTACTGGGTGACATGGATACATATACTCATTATTTCCTACTTTTACATGCAAAAAATGTGACAAATGCTTAAAATACAATGCATATTTTAAAGATTCGGTATAGAAGGATCAGTCACAGCATCAGCTGATTATAATGGGTTCTCTCAGTGTAGACACGGCTTCAGATGCAGATTAATCACACGTTTTAGCCGGAGTCATCAACTGGAAATATCCAGAATTAGATCAAACAAAAGGTGTCAATGGGAACAGAGCTAGAGTATATGAAGAGTTCAGATGCAAAAGCCTATTTTTTTCTTTAAAATATTCCTTTTACAGTGAAAAATTACAAGAGTATTATTATTATTATATTTTTCTAGTTTATTTTACAGTGAAAGCTTACAATAGTATTATTTCTTGTGTTGTTTAATATTTGCATTTACTATTAACAATAACATTTATAATATAAATTATTATTTTATTAAAATATTTTAACAAATATATATATATATATACAGTATCTCACAGAAGTGAGTACACCCCTCGCATTTTTGTAAATATTTTATTATATCTTTTCATGTGACAACACTGAAGAAATGACACTTTGCTACAATGTAAAGTAGTGAGTGTACAGCTTGTATAACAGTGTAAATGTGCTGTCCCCTCAAAATAACTCAACACACAGCCATTAATGTCTAAACC
>NW_015506301.1:182089-186204 GCF_001515645.1 Sinocyclocheilus grahami | reverse complement strand
AATAAAAGCTAAAACGAAGGAAAAGAAGATAACAAAATAGTTACTACAGTATTTGACAGCAGGAGCGTTTAGGTTTGGATCTCAAAACTCATCCATTAGCAAAAACATAGATTAAAAAAATTATAAAAATATGATTTGAAATATGATTCTATGTCTGATGAAAAGGGAAGAAAATCCATGAGCAGAGCACTGTGACCTTCATCCTGAGACTAGCACACACACACGCGCGCGCGCGCGACAGAGAGGATTATGGGAGATTGTGCTGTATGCAGAGATGTTTCTCGTCACAGGTTTACGCTCATGGTCTTATTACTGTGTTTATGGAGTCATGTTAATAAACCCCCTCTCCCTCCTTTTGTTCTGAGGTCAAAGGTTACTCTGGACGTTACGGTCGAGCTGAACATTGTTTATTAAACAGTTGAAAGGATTCATTGACTGCTGTCATCTTTTCACACACATTATTACTTTAAGCTCTTAGCAGATTACTTATGAGTACAAAACAAATTTGGATAAATTATTTATAGAAATGTTTGTTGTCATATATTGCTATTAAATATTAATACTATACTGCATATTAATATTCAGTACTGTAAAAGATTATTAAATCCACCCCCTCCCCTCTTCATTGAAGAATTGAAGACCCAACCACGACAACCCCACCTTATTTTTCAAGATTCTAAATTAATATAAGCAATAAATAATAATAATAATAATAAAAAACGTTACAATAGGTTAAGTATCGTGAAATGTAGTTTTTGCAAAATACCAAATTATTGCTGTCATTACATTTAAACGAATGGCAACATGGTCATTTAGTATCATTTAGTTGATGTTATAAGTCCTTGGAGGGGCTAGGTGTCCTCTATTTAAAGGTGTTGGGTCATCTGAAGTCTTCGTAAGAGGCTGGATCCAAGCTGGAGCTGCCTTAAAGGGGTCATATGATGTTGCTAAAAAGAACATTATTTGGTGTAATGAAATGTGGTTTAAGGTTCAAAAAACACATTATTTTCCACATACTGTACATTACTGTTTCTCCTCTATGCCCTGCCTTTCTGAAACACGTCGATTTTTACAAAGCTCATCGGTCTGAAAAGCGAGGTGTGCTGTGATTGGCCAGCTATCCAGTGCGTTGTGATTGGCCGAATACCTCAAGCGTGTGACGGAAATGTTACGCCCCTCACCATACTGTGATGCCATGTACCCTGGCGCGATGAGACAACACCAATAAAACGAAACACACAGCGCCTTCACGACATGGCGGCAACAACAATACTACAGCGAGAATCAAAGTTAAGCCACCTTTCTTTTTGGGCGGCGTTATGCAAATCTTCCCACATAGTGACGTAGAAATGTGGGGGCGTGTTTAAACGAGGCGTTTTAGGTAGGTGTGGACCAGTCTTAACTTTTATAAAGAATATCTCTTTGGATTTGAGACTTTAGTCTTTGCAACTTTACAGATCTTCTTTATGCACCAAGAGCTTGTAACACTCCAAAGAGAAAGGAACAATTGAAATCGCATCATATGACCCCTTTAATATTCTTACAGTCATTTTCCCTGATATATTGGTGCTATTTTATGGAATGCCAAACCTGCCTAAATTAGAAATAAATATACAAAGAAAAGTAAAAAATAAATAAATTACAGATCTTCTTTATGCACCAAGAGCTTGTAACACTCCAAAGAGAAAGGAACAATTGAAATCGCATCATATGACCCCTTTAATATTCTTAGTCATTTTCCCTGATATATTGGTGCTATTTTATGGAATGCCAAACCTGCCTAAATTAGAAATAAATATACAAAGAAAAGTAAAAAATAAATAAATTATTTATTTATTTTCACATTTATGTATTTATTTACGTATTTATTTCTTTATTTATTAATTTCCGCATTTATTTATTTATACATTTCTTCATTGGTAAGGTAATGAGGAGGGCGTGTTTTACCTCAGGAATAGTAATCGAGTAGGCGAGGAGAAAGCTTTGAGACCACAGTGACACCTTGTGTAGCCTGCCCTACATGACATGCCTGTTGATAGTGTGTGATGAATGAGTTAGATGGATAATATGGCCAAAATCTTATATCACTGGTTAAGTCATTTAATATCACCCTAACTGTACTGGGTGACATGGATACATATACTCATTATTTCCTACTTTTACATGCAAAAAATGTGACAAATGCTTAAAATACAATGCATATTTTAAAGATTCGGTATAGAAGGATCAGTCACAGCATCAGCTGATTATAATGGGTTCTCTCAGTGTAGACACGGCTTCAGATGCAGATTAATCACACGTTTTAGCCGGAGTCATCAACTGGAAATATCCAGAATTAGATCAAACAAAAGGTGTCAATGGGAACAGAGCTAGAGTATATGAAGAGTTCAGATGCAAAAGCCTATTTTTTTCTTTAAAATATTCCTTTTACAGTGAAAAATTACAAGAGTATTATTATTATTATATTTTTCTAGTTTATTTTACAGTGAAAGCTTACAATAGTATTATTTCTTGTGTTGTTTAATATTTGCATTTACTATTAACAATAACATTTATAATATAAATTATTATTTTATTAAAATATTTTAACAAATATATATATATATATACAGTATCTCACAGAAGTGAGTACACCCCTCGCATTTTTGTAAATATTTTATTATATCTTTTCATTCCAGAGGTTGTGTTTGAGAAATAGACGTATGAGTGCTGCCAGCATTGCTGCAGAGGTTGAAGGGGTGGGGGGTCAGCCTGTCAGTGCTCAGACCATACTCCGCACACTGCCTCAAATTGGTCTGCATGGCTGTCGTCCCAGAAGGAAGCCTCTTCTAAAGATGATGCACAAGAAATCTCACAAACAGTTTGCTGAAGACAAGCAGACTAAGGACATGGATTACTGGAACCATGTCCTGTGGTCTGATGAGACCAAGATAAACATATTTGGTTCAGATGGTGTCAAGCATGTGGGGCGGAAACCAGGTGAGGAGTACAAAGACTGTGTCTTGCCTACAGTCAAGCATGGTGGTGGGAGTGTCATGGTCTGGGGCTGCATGAGTGCTGCAGGCACTAGTGTAATCTATTAACTATATGCAAAAAAAAAAACGTTTTACTTAATTACCAGATATGGGTGTCATGTCATAAAATGTTTTAATACGACTGACTTTGTCTTTAATGTGAATTTAATCGATCCATTTTAAGTTACTAACTATAGGCTAACACTTTCATTGTACAGAATGACAGCAAAGATCATTTACATTATTAAAGAACATTATTGACTTCAGTCTAGCCAGAGTTCAAGCACTCTCAAAAACTCCCATTATAATCACTATCAAATTGGTCTGCATGGCTGTCGTCCCAGAAGGAAGCCTCTTCTAAAGATGATGCACAAGAAAGCCTGCAAACAGTTTGCTGAAGTCAAGCAGACTAAGGACATGGATTACTGGAACCATGTCCTGTGGTCTGATGAGACCAAGATCAACATATTTGGTTCAGATGGTGTCAAGCGTGTGTGGCGGCAACCAGGTGAGGAGTACAAAGACAAGTGTGTCTTGCCTACAGTCAAGCATGGTGGTGGGAGTGTCATGGTCTGGGGCTGCATGAGTGCTGCCGGCACTAGTGTAATCTATTAACTATATGCGAAAAAATTACTTTTTACTTAATTACCAGAAATGGGTGTCATGTCATAAAATGTTTTAATACGACTGACTTTGTCTTTAACGTGAATTTAATCGATCCATTTTAAGTTACTAACTATAGGCTAACACTTTCATTGTACAGAATGACAGCAAAGATCATTTACATTATTAAAGAACATTATCATTGACTTCAGTCTAGCCAGAGTTCAAACACTCTCAAAAACTCCCATTATAATCACTGAAGCTGTTTACACTGTGAAATAAATTACGCACATCTGCGCTTGTTGATTCTGATGAGAGAATTAAAGGTGGGGTAAGTGATTTCTGGTAGCCAATGTTGATATTTGAAATCACCAAAACAAACACGCCCCTACCCCAAAAGGGTCTTGGCCCTATATTGATAGCTCCGCCCCACATATACGTATGCAACCCAGACAATGATTAGTTCTGTGAAACAAAGCAAAACCAATGTTACACCGT
>NW_015506301.1:171635-181939 GCF_001515645.1 Sinocyclocheilus grahami | reverse complement strand
TAAGTGATTTCTGGTAGCCAATGTTGATATTTGAAATCACCAAAACAAACACGCCCCTACCCCAAAAGGGTCTTGGCCCTATTTTGATAGCTCCGCCCCACACATACATATGCAACCCAGACAACGATTAGTTCTGTGAAACAAAGCAAAACCAATGTTACACCGTGTCTACATCGGACGTGGCGCAACAAATCCCTGACAGAAAACTGCTGCCGGATTCTATTTATGACGTGCTGACACAAATTTCTTCTAATTTTTAACGCTCGTTTGATCGCGTCCACTGTAGGCAGACTTTAGCTGTTGTAGGCACGGTGTTACTCACCTATTGAGAAGAAACAAAGCAACCTCGGCGTCCGATCGCAGGCCTCCGCTCCTTGAGTTCTCCAGCGCTGGAAAGCTGATCCATATTTACACAGGTCCTACTTCTTGCCTTATCGTTCCGCAGACATTTTCCTCTTTTGTTTTTTTATCCGCCATCTCTATCTTTCTGGCCCTCGGGCCCCACACATACGTACGCAACCCAGGCAACGATTAGTTCTGTGAAACAAAGCAAAACCAATGTTACACCGTTACACCGACACAAATTTCTTCTAATTTTTAACGCTCGTTTGATCGCGTCCAGTGTAGGCAGACTTTAGCTGTTGTAGACACAGTGTTACTCACCTATCGAGAAGAAACAAAGCAACCTCGGCGTCCGATCGCAGGCCTCCGCTCCTTGAGTTCTCCAGCGCTGGAAAGCTGATCCATATTTACACAGGTCCTACTTCTTGCCTTATCGTTCCGCAGACATTTTCCTCTTTTGTTTTTTTATCCGCCATCTCTATCTTTCTGTCCCTCGGCTCGGCTAATGTCCGTCCTGTGCACTGAAAGCTCTCTCCTCCACATCACGAGTAGACACGCCCCTTACTGCTGATTGGCTACAAGTTTGTTTTGCTATTCGGCCCGAATCAGTTTTCTAAAGTGTTTTTGAAAAATTACATACCCCACCTTTAATTGTCCACGGAGCAGAATTCAGTCAGCGAGCGCACTGAGCAAAACACTGGCATTTCAGCGATGACTCATCTGAACGCTTCTGATTGGCCATTGCATTCATAAACTCAACAGAATCGTATGTGATTGGTTATAATGCACAGCGCTGTAAAAAACGTCTGTTCTGGACCAGTGCCAGCCAAAGTGCAAACGCAGATTTGAATTTAGAATCTGATTTTGTGCCGCACTGAATGTTCTAATCACACCAGTATGATTGTATTAAATATAAAAAATATATATTATTCAACTTTTTTTTTTGTCTTATGGAAGCTGCATTCAAAATCCACATGTCCTGCCTATAGACTGTATAAAAACATGGACGTAGTGTCCATGACGTCACCCGTAGGTTTCCGAAGAGCGTTTTTGAAGCTCAAAGTAGGCGGAGCCAGCCGTCGCAATCCACCTGTCACTCAAGTGGCCACGCCCTTAATTATGCAGAACTTTAAGGCTTAATATAATGTAAACGGATGAGTTATAAAAAAAATTCACCCGCCTCACAGTTGTCATGAAGGGCAAAATTAGCTATATAGACCAAAACCACTTTTGAACCAGGCTGTAAACATGTTTTTTTCTGCTGTAAAGTTGGGTATTTTAACATGGGGAGTCTATGGGATTGACTCCCTTTTGAAGCCCGCCTCTAGCGGCCAGTTGATGAATTACAGTTTAAGTCACTTCCGTGTTGGCTTCATGAGAGAGAGCGAGAGGTTGCCACTTGGTCCTGCCCCGGCGTCTGGAGTCAAGGGACCTCATATATAAAATGTTGTGCAGAAACCATACTAAATTTGATCTTACGATCATCTCTCAAATTTGCATAGGCTACGTGTGATTCATAGAATGAACATATGCACAGAAAATGCAATGTGAAGTCTATTAATCGCAAATGATATTGAATGATCTTTGCATAAAGCAATTCAAATGTGCCGCAGCTCTCTCAAATTCAATGTGCATCTGACACAGAAGTTCACACAGTATAAGACAAGTAAGTTTTGAGTAGAAACATTGCATTAATCTCATACTTTAACTCTGAAATAGATTAATGGCTCACACTGAATTTCTGAAAATTCAGAAATTTCAGAAAGGATCACGAATCCCAGCATGGCCCAAATATTATTTTAAACATTTTTAATTGGATTTTTGTGGGTTGAACACAGTCAGGATATAAATGCATTTATTTGCCCTAAAATTGCACTAAAATGACCATTTTAAGATATTGGTTTACGCTCATGGTCTTATTACTGTGTTTATGGAGTCATGTTAATAAACCCCCTCTCCCTCCTTTTGTTCTGAGTTCAAAGGTTACTCTGGACATTAGGTGATCTTTACACTCTCACACACACACACACACTCACACTCACACACACACACACACACACACTCTCTCACACTCTCTCTCTCACACACACACACACACACACACTCTCTCACACTCTCTCTCTCACACACACACACACACACACAGACTCTCTCACACACACCCACTCACACTCACTCTCACACACTCACACACACATTCACACTCACTCACACTCTCTCTCACACACTCACACACACACACACACATACACACTCACTCTCACACACTCTCACACACACACACACATTCACACTCACACACACTCACTCACACTCTCACACACACACACACATACACACTCACTCTCACACACTCTCACACACACACACACATACACACTCACTCTCACACACACTCACACTCTCTCTCACACTCACACACACACTCACACACACACACTCTCACACACACTCTCACACACACACACACATACACACTCACTCTCACACACACTCACACTCACACACACACACAGACTCTCTCACACTCTCACACACACTCACACACACACTCAGACTCTCACACACACACTCACACACACACACACACTCTCTCTCTCTCTCTCTCTCTCTCTCTCTCTCTCTCTCTCTCTCTCTCTCTCTCTCTCTCTCTCTCTCTCTCTCTCTCTCTCTCTCTCTCTCTCTCTCTCTCTCTCTCTCTCTCTCTCTCTCTCTCTCTCTCTCTCTCTCTCTCTCTCTCTCTCTCTCTCTCTCTCTCTCTCTCTCTCTCTCTCTCTCTCTCTCTCTCTCTCTCTCTCTCTCTCTCTCTCTCTCTCTCTCTCTCTCTCTCTCTCTCTCTCTCTCTCTCTCTCTCTCTCTCTCTCTCTCTCTCTCTCTCTCTCTCTCTCTCTCTCTCTCTCTCTCTCTCTCTCTCTCTCTCTCTCTCTCTCTCTCTCTCTCTCTCTCTCTCTCTCTCTCTCTCTCTCTCTCTCTCTCTCTCTCTCTCTCTCTCTCTCTCTCTCTCTCTCTCTCTCTCTCTCTCTCTCTCTCTCTCTCTCTCTCTCTCTCTCTCTCTCTCTCTCTCTCTCTCTCTCTCTCTCTCTCTCTCTCTCTCTCTCTCTCTCTCTCTCTCTCTCTCTCTCTCTCTCTCTCTCTCTCTCTCTCTCTCTCTCTCTCTCTCTCTCTCTCTCTCTCTCTCTCTCTCTCTCTCTCTCTCTCTCTCTCTCTCTCTCTCTCTCTCTCTCTCTCTCTCTCTCTCTCTCTCTCTCTCTCTCTCTCTCTCTCTCTCTCTCTCTCTCTCTCTCTCTCTCTCTCTCTCTCTCTCTCTCTCTCTCTCTCTCTCTCTCTCTCTCTCTCTCTCTCTCTCTCTCTCTCTCTCTCTCTCTCTCTCTCTCTCTCTCTCTCTCTCTCTCTCTCTCTCTCTCTCTCTCTCTCTCTCTCTCTCTCTCTCTCTCTCTCTCTCACACACACACTCACACTCTCTCACACACACACACTCACACACGCACACACACAATCATGTGCAAACCGACACAATGACTAATTAGGCCTACTTTATTACTTCATCTCTTAGCAGATATCACTTTTTAGCACTTGATCACTTTTTGTAACTGACGAGTACAAAAAATTAATAAAATAAGATTTATTATAAATTAAATTAATATTTATTTTAGTTATTAATACTGTATTGCATATTAACGTTCAATATCATAAAACGGAATCTGTACAATATTAATAATTTTTTAAAAGATGTATTTAGTTGTATTTATTTAGTAACACACACGCATAATATGTGTGTGAGACTGAATGTTTAAAAACAATTATTAGTATTGTCTGTATAATTATCACGTATAACGATATTTATGTAATACTTTGTGTAATACAAACAGAGCACACCAGTAACTAAAGCATGATCAGTTACAGTTATGAACAATAAAAAAAACACAAAATAGGGAATAAAAAAATCTTACGCGAGTATTCTGATCAACGGTCGTAAAACTTTCAAAGCTGTACTGTGATTGGCTTATGAGGCACACGTGATCCACGTTGACCGTTACACCTGCTTATATTCTATGACATCTGTTGCGCTTTACACGCGTTTCTGTGAATGGGATGAACTGCAGTGTGGGATACATCGGAGGACGTCCAGCCTTCTACAGGTAAGAGCCAATCACGAACTGTTTAATACATGCGCATTTAAAAAGCTCCGGTTTCCATAGAAACAGCCACACACACACACTCACACTCTCTCACACACACTCACACTCTCTCTCACACACACACACACACACACACACACACACACACACACTCACACTCTCTCACACACTCACACACGCACACACACAATCATGTGCAAACCGACACAATGACTAATTAGGCCTACTTTATTACTTCATCTCTTAGCAGATATCACTTTTTAGCACTTGATCACTTTTTGTAACTGACGAGTACAAAAAATTAATAAAATAAGATTTATTATAAATTAAATAAATTTTTATTTTAGTTATTAATACTGTATTGCATATTAACGTTCAATATCATAAAACGGAATCTGTACAATATTATTAATTTTTTTAAAGATGTATTTATTTAGTAACACACACACATAATATGTGTGTGAGACTGAATGTTTAAAAACAATTATTAGTATTGTCTGTATAATTATCACGTATAACGATATTTATGTAATACTTTGTGTAATACAAATACAAACAGAGCACACCAGTATCTAAAGCATGATCAGTTACAGTTATGAACAATAAAAAAAACACAAAATAGGGAATAAAAAAATCTTACGCGAGTATTATGATCGACGGTCGTAAAACTTTCAAAGCTGTACTGTGATTGGCTTATGAGGCACACGTGATCCACGTTGACCGTTACACCTGCTTATATTCTATGACATCTCTGTTGCGCTTTACACGCGTTTCTGTGAATGGGATGAACTGCAGTGTGGGATACATCGGAGGACGTCCAGCCTTCTACAGGTAAGAGCCAATCACGAACTGTTTAATACATGCGCATTTAAAAAGCTCCGGTTTCCATAGAAACAGCCAGTCTTGAGGACTTGCGGTGCGCATGCGCGCTGACCGGACCAACCGGAAGCTTACGCCTATACCGCTATTCGTAAGAGACTGCATATGGGACGGCATGTGTCGGATTGCATTGCTGATTAGAAATGTTATTTAAATGAGCTTCGCAAACAGTTCTTGGCATTTCGGTATTTCCCCATTCAAGCAGATAGGAGTTGATTTTGCATGCGCAAAACAGCTGCCCGGAGGCGATGAAAATATGGCCACTGAGTGAACCGAGTTTACAAGAAGCGGACTTTAACTACAGTGACACCAGAGAGCAGGTAACTCCTCAATTCATACACTCTCGTTCATGCATTTAACCGTGTGCTCGTTTCAGACACTCCAAGGACTGCTCATCACAATTTGAGTTTCAAAAGATTTTATGCATGTGCTGTATTTTTTATTTTATTTATTTTTTCTTCATGTTAATCACGTTATCACGCATTGATGAAAATGACAAATGATTCCAAAGCATGTCGATGTATGTAAATCAGTATCTGTTTGTATATGTGTTTTGTGGTCGTGCTCCACTGCATAAGCTGACACCTCAAACTGATGTGTTGTCATATTGAAATCAAGGGTGTGTCGGTGTTTAACTTGATATCCTCGGACAGATGCAGCTGTATGCGGTGCATTGTGAGCTGAAGGGAGGAACGGAAATCATATATACCCCTAGAAAAATACTGTTGTGCTGCTATGGAACATCAATGGAAATCTGACTTATCAGATGACAGTACCATGACACTGTACAGTAACAAAGAACAGCCGCTCTATTGCCATTAAACATATCATGGAGAACTGTGTTAATAGCATAATTTTTTAGGACGCTACATTAATAGTGTGAGAATATGGTATCACCGCTGTACGTGTGTATAGATGGATGAATGGTTGCATAGATTTACAAATGCACATGTGTTAACCCCTGAAATGCTCATCAGCAGTGTTGGGGAAAGTTACTTCTAAAAGTAATGCACTACAATATTGCATTACTCCCTAAAAAAAGTAACTAATTACATTACTTAGTCACTGGCCCAGCCAACCAATCACCGCACACCCCGGCCCAGCCAACCAATCACCGCACACCCCGGCCCAGCCAACCAATCACAACACATTTTGTATTTCAGAAGGCGGATTTTATTGATTTTGAGGAATACTGAATCTGTTTTTGTGCGGGTGAGATGAGTAAATTTGTGTTGACATTTAGTCTAGAACTACAGTAAGATCATGTTCACACAGCGCACACAACACCTCTGCACTTACTCCTGATTTCTCTCAACATGGGGACAGGAGAGCTGTCAGTCAATACATGCGAAACAAAGTAACTGGAGTTACTTATTTGAAAAAAGTCCGATATTAAACTCCGATATTTCCTTCTAAATGAAAAAGTAATGCATTACTTTACTAGTTACTTAAAAAAAGTAATCTGATTACATTACTCGCGTTACTTGTAATGCGTTACCCCCAACACTGCTCATCACACCTTTTCTCTCTCTCTCTCTGTCTGTCAGATGAACGGGTCAGTCGGGCCGATGCGTGTGTTGGTGACAGGCGGCAGTGGGCTGGTGGGGCGAGCGATAGAGCGGGTGGTGAAAGAGGAGGGCGGAGGGAGAGAAGGAGAAACATGGATATTCCTGTCATCTAAAGATGCCAATCTTATGTAAGAGCTCCTGGTCAAACACTCATCAGACGTCACACAGTTATACAACACAATCATTAAACTATTATCACATATTATAAAGCATGTACTTTATATTTTATTAGTGCATGTTATGCAAGTAATAACAATAATGTTCTGTTGACACAAAGAGTGATAACTCCTGTTTATTAGAGGCGTAGTTCACTGTAGTTTTGTCGTCTGCCACTTTAAATGCACAAGACCTTTAACCCTTAAATGGCGATCATTATTACATATTTGGGCCTTTAGCAACCCAGAATGTATATCTAACATGGATGGATCTCTAAACAACCCCAGTAGTAAAAAAACATCCTGATATTTTAATTTAAATTACAAGGTAACAATAAAAAACATATTTCGTCTGAATCGTTCCCTATCCACTATATAGTCAACATACAGAAAATACTAATTCTGTGAGCAAGTGACTGAATTCAGCGTCTATTTATAGTGTAGGGGGCGGGACGCTTCAGATTCTAGAGAGGATTTGATTGGACAAAGTTTGATGAGAAGCTGAAGTGCAGGGTGATGTCATCAAAATCATATTTACATATTGGCGAAAGTGAGAGACTGCAAGTTTTGAATCCTTATATCTTGTAAATACGAATTTTGTCATTGTTTTGGAGCACACTAACTTATAGATAATATTAAGGCTAACATATTCATACTAAAAGCCCAAAAAAAATTCAATTTTGATTTAATGGGGACTTTAAGGTCCTTTGCTGTCAATGTTTTTATTGTTCATCAGATGGAAAAAAAATCTTCTCAAAGTGAATCCACCAATATCATTGCCACGTGCCATTTACATAGAACTGGAAACTTCATAGTTATCCTTCTTGGTATGAACGGGCCGTAACAGTAGCATTCAAGCAGGAAATATTACATAAATAATCAATTGCATAGTCTTTTCTGTATGAAATATATATATACACTGATTCTTATTAAAGATATTCAGTCAAAAGCAGTCAGAAATGTTCTTCTTTTCTTTGGATGTTTAATTAACTTTAACGACTCAGACAGTAGCCGATATATTAGGCTACTGTCGCTTTAAGAAGTCATGCACGTATGTAATATATTAGACTTCTTTCCTTTCACTCAATACATAACTGACTGCGTTTTTGTGGATATGTATGTGTCTGTTTAATCGTTAAGGCGCAGTAAGTTGCAAAAATAATGAAATTAGTTTCCCTCGCGCTGACAGAATGCGTCTTATACAGTAGCGTAGATATGAATACATATACACATTACAGAAATCTTTTATTTTATTGCCTGTCGCCCATTTGTGTCATATGCGTTACACGTGCTGCTATAGGAGCGCTGAAGAGACGAGAGCAGTCTTCCAGAAGCATCGTCCGACACACGTCATTCATTTGGCCGCCATGGTGGGAGGACTCTTCAGAAACATGAGACAGAACCTGGACTTCTGGGTAATTATTAACATTAAAAAAAACAATGGAAATATACAAATGTTGGACATGTATTAGTGTTGAGTAATTAAACTGTGTATTAACCCTATTTGGTTGTTTTCAGAGGAATAATGTGCACATCAATGACAACGTGCTGCAGGCGGCTCACGAGTTCGGCGTGGTGAAGGTCGTTTCTTGCCTTTCCACATGTATCTTTCCAGATAAAACCACCTACCCTATAGATGAGACCATGGTGAATACACACACACACAGACACATACACACACACACATACACATGCACACACACACACACGTACACACACATACACATACACACACACACACTTTAATAAGCAGATATTGGGATGGTTTGTGTGTAGCGTTCTTTTAAAGGGCAAATTTTCCATTGCATCAAAGGTTGAAGCGCTGCACTGGAGCCGAACACAGTCATGTCTACGGAGCACACAAAGCACGATCTCCTTATTGCAACTCGATTTTTGCAGTCTCATATTTGCATCATAACTAACACAGTGAAAGCAATGTAAATAAGAGACTCGTTGAGCAGTGACAGCTTTGACTTTATTACGGAAGCTTTGCACTTTGCACTTGGATGGGTGCACAAGTGCAGAGCACAAGTACGGGACACCATGTTTGGCCACACGTCACATCCTTCCTTCCTTCCTTTTTTTTGGGGCTAAAATGCAGAAATCATATTTCTGATAGATTCGTGCTGCTACGTCTGTACACGAGCCCTTACATATTACACCCATCACAGCTCATAAAATGCAGTTTATATTTTTATGTTTCTCAAGGTTGGTTTATAAAGTTTGCAAAGTTTATTTGCACCCAGAAAGGTCTTTTTTAATTTATTTAACAGTAGTATTGCTCTTGTGATTGATGGACAGACTCTACCATTCTCCTGGTTTCAAATGCTGGCATTGCAGAAGGGTAGAAAACTATTCATATTGTAAAATTGGGAGTTAGCTGTAGTAAGCTATAAAACTTGCAGTATGATTTTATTGCAGAGGAACCTGTCGTGTGTAAATATCAAGAACATTCTGACCCCAATAAATTCTCATTGCCTTGATACAGAAAAAATTGTCGTATTTAAATCATAATAAACCAAATGCAACATAAACACAATTATAAATAATATTTAGCCATTTAAATGTTTCATTTTTAATGTATATAATTAATTGAACAACGCGCCTTAGCTGTTGTAAACTCACTGTAAACCACGGCTTCACGGGGGTTATTGCTTTTATAAAACGGTTATTCCATATACGTAGCAAGGTTTCACAAACTAAAGCAGAGCAAATAAAGTGTAATGATATTAATAAACACAGTATTCTTCCACCAAACAATGTAGCTCCTCAGAAACAGTTGTGGTTGCTACAAAGGGGTTGCTGTGCAGCACACAGAAGTAAACAAAGGTGTGTGTTTGTAGAGTAATTTACAACAGCTTTGAACTTGGCTCAGCCAATCAGAATCAAGGACCGGAACGCACCGTTTTATAACATTTATTTTACTATAGTAATGAGATTTTGTGATGAATTGTCATGAAAACTATATTTATTATTATTCAATTATAGGGGAAATGTTTGTTTATGTTTCATAAGTTTAAAAACCTGTGTGTGTGTGTGTGTGTGTGTCTGTCTGTGTGTGTCTGTCTGTGTGTGTCTGTGTCTGTGTGTGTCTGTGTCTGTGTGTGTCTGTGTCGTGTGTCTGTGTCTGTGTGTCGTGTGTCTGTGTCTGTGTCTGTCTGTGTCTGTCTGTCTGTGTGTGTGTCTGTGTGTGTGTCTGTGTCTGTGTCTGTGTCTGTGTG
>NW_015506301.1:148979-171514 GCF_001515645.1 Sinocyclocheilus grahami | reverse complement strand
TGTGTGTGTCTGTGTGTCTGTGTGTGTCTGTGTCTGTGTGTGTCTGTGTCTGTGTGTGTCTGTGTCTGTGTGTGTCTGTGTCGTGTGTCTGTGTCTGTGTGTCGTGTGTCTGTGTCTGTGTCTGTCTGTGTCTGTCTGTCTGTGTGTGTGTCTGTGTGTGTGTCTGTGTCTGTGTCTGTGTCTGTGTGTGTGTGTGTGTGTGTGTGTCCATTAGGACGTATTTTCAGCAGTACGGTCAGCGATACACAGCCGTCATCCCCACAAATGTATTCGGACCCCATGACAACTACAACATTGAGGACGGGCATGTCCTGCCAGGATTGATCCACAAGACGTACCTGGCGAAGAGTGAGACACGTTTAACTCACAATCACATTCAGAGCGTCTCACATGCTCACAGGGTAAATGTTGCGTGTTTGTGTTGCAGAGGAAGGTAAACCTCTGCAGGTCTGGGGTTCGGGTCGCGCTCTGCGGCAGTTCATCTATTCTCTGGATCTGGCTCGTCTGTTTCTGTGGGTTCTGAGGGAGTACGACGAGGTGGAGCCCATCATTCTGTCAGGTACTCCAGCTGTGTTTGACACCGTGTTCCCACGGGTCCTGAAATATTCCGTTTGATTTAAGGTCATAAAGAGTCTTGAATATCTTAAATGACATGGCTAACTCTTAAATATCATTTTAAAGATCTTAAATTAGGGAACAGGAATCGTTATGGCCTAATGTGATTATGAAAGCTTGTTTCTGCCAAGGAATGAAAAAAACATTTCCCCACTGTTTCACAGACAAAGCTTAAGTCTAGTCCTAGACTAAAATGTAAGTCTGAGCTGTTTCAAATGAAAGAAACTTGCACTGACTGATCTTAAATATATCAGTGCCTTTGTTTTGTCTCAAGATGCACGCCAGTAATGTTTTTTTCGAAGGCACGTTTATAAAAATTACTTAAATGTCCTAATTTAACTATGGCCTAATCCTAAGACCTAAGACCTGTCTATAAAACCAGGTCTTTAAAGTGAAGTGAAGTGAAAGTGACATGAGGCCAAGTATGGTGACCCATACTCGGAATTAGTGCTCTGCATTTAACCCATCCTAAGTGCACACACACAGCAGTGAACACACACCCGGAGCAGTGGGCAGCCATTTTTTTGCTGCGGCGCCCGGGGAGCAGTTGAGGGTTCGGTGGCTTGCTCAAGGGCACCTCAGTCGTGGTATTGAAGGTGGAAGAGAGCGCTGTACATTCACTCCCCCCACCTACAATCCCTGCCGGTACAAGACTCGAACCCGCAACCTTTGGGTTATGAGTCCGACTCTCTAACCATTAGGCCACGACTTCCCCATCTCACTATTCTGACATTCTCCCCCCCCCCTCAAAATTGCTAAAAAGCTTCTCAAAAGTCTTGAAGAAAAGAATTGAGATATAAAGTCACAATTGCGATGAAAAAGAATTATGAGTTAAAAAGTCGCAACTACCTTTTATATTTTATTTCATAAGAAAAAAAAAACTATTGCAATATGTATATTCTGAACTTTGAGGAAAAAAAAGTCTAAATTGTGAGACGTAAACTGATGAAAAATGTGATATTGTGAGATGTAAACTGAGGGAAATTTTATTATTATTGGTATTATTTGCTTTACTTTACAAAAGAGTGTTGTTTAGACAGTCTGATTGCTTCATCGGTATGCTGGAGTTATTTTGATGTGCTAAAAGACCAACAGGGTGTGTGTGTGCATGTGTGTGTGAGAGAATGTGTGTGTGTGAGAGTGAGTGTAGTGAAACGAGAAGTGCTCATTTCTAAGAAAATGAGTTGCATTAAAAACTTAGAAAATGCATCCAGGAGACATAGTTAGATACTGTACCTTAAATGAACACATATGTTGAATATGCATTATATTTGGATGAGATAGAAGCATCCTGGTTTTATTAGGGTATAAATACTTTTTATACCCTAATAAAAAAGTTAGTGTTCTTTCATTTGTCACACCCTGCAGCCAACTTCAATGACTGTTATGACTGTAGACATTTTCAAGCGAGAAAATAACTCTTCAAAAGACTTTTGTCTCATACCTTCACTGAAATCGAAAACTGCCACAACAAAAACTCAGAATTTGGAGAAAAAATAATAAGGTTGCAAGACGTAAACTTAGAATTCTAAGAAAAAAGTCTAATTGTTTTTATTTATTTTATTCCGTCGTGGAAACGAATTCTGTGGTAGATTATTACATTTCAAAAGTCAATGATTTAATTGAACAAATGTCAGCACGTTCAAAGTGAATGTCGTGCATTTATGCCAAGCGATTGCTTATGATTTACTGTTGATGAATAATATATTGTAATATGTTGTGGATGACGGTAAGAGTGCTTGTTTTAATTCCTTCATCTTTTTAGATGAATAGCTAGATGTCATAAGCATATACATTTCAAAATAAAAGTCCCAGTGTATTCCAGTCTTTTTTAATAATTAAAAGTCCTGCATTATGCACAATTTTTTTTTCTGGATACTATTAATATTTAGCCTAGGTTTAGACAATCAACCGTATCTATCATTTAAACTTGTGTAAGCAAAGACTAAGAACATTATTTAATATATTTAACTCAGAAGTATATCGATTTTACTAGTATTGGCACAGTAATGTTTATTGAATTTCTTTAAACACGTTATTGTCATATCAGTAGAATTTTAGTATATATTGATATAAACCAATTTCAATACATATGCATATTTACTTAAATGTGTGCTCCTGAGAATCCGAGATATCTTATTTGTTTCTTTGTCTTGGTTTGTTTCTCTCTAGTGGGAGAGGAGGATGAATTGTCCATAAAGTTTGCTGCGGATGCTGTGGTTGAAGCGTTGGGCTTTGAAGGTGAAGTGATCGTATCCTTTCACGCATAAACAAATAAAAAAACACAGTAAGCATCATAACAGGAGACCTTGAATGACAGAATTTTCCTTTTGGGGTGAGCAAACTTTCTAGACAGATGAACCTTAACTAAGCTCTCTCAGTATGACACTAGTAAAGCAGACGGTCAGTTCAAGAAAACCGCCAATAATGCCAAACTACGCAAATACCTGCCAGACTTCAAGTTCACGCCGTTCAGAGCTGGTGATCATTCACACACGCATGCAATTACTAAATGTTTTTCCAATAGCAGTATAAAAAAAAAGAATCTTTATGGAAGCTTTGCTTTTTTTTCCAGCAATCAAGGAGACGTGTGATTGGTTTGTGGCCAATTACGACTCCGCCCGTAAATGAAGATCTTCACATCTCATTGGCTGTGGGGCGTTTGAACACTGTTCAATGCTGGAAATCGAACAATGACTGATCGAACAACACTTAATCATTTTTACAAAGACAAACTCATGGAACACAACCCCTCTTTTCATGCTTATTTTAAGTTTTTCTTAAACTATGTTCATTTTCCAGGGATGCAGTTACTAAAACTGCACAATGCTGGGTTTTCAAATGCATTTATTAATGCATAAACTGCTTCAGGCAGGACTGCACGAGCTAGCGGCGCCATCTAGCAGCTATGTGCGGGACACCCTTAGTATCACAACCAAGGTTTAAGATTAACACTAGCCAAAAGAAAGTATAAACCCACGTTGGTAAATATTTGAAAATGTGTAAAATTGTTATTTTAATTATGCATGGTTGTGAGAACTTAGTAAGTAGTACAGTTATCAAATCGCAAAAGCTGTGGTTTAAATATATAAATATACCGGTATGTAGTCCGACATGCAACATGTTTGTAGCCAGAGTATATAAATCTGTTGTCAGCAAAACACTGATTCGTGAAGCTTGAATCAAACTCACCAAGTCACGTGGCTTCAGCAAACAAGGCTTCGTTATGTCATACTGTTTTTTTTATTTTATTTTTTGGTTTCGAAACAATACAAAATTTGCTGCTAGATGGTGATCTCGTGAACCAATGAAGTAGTTTCTAATAGTTGGCTGTGGGTCAGTTTTATGATGTAGGTTCATTTCTAGTGAATTTAATCAATTGTAATACTTTATGCGTGTATAATGCAATTCAATTCAAGTTTATTTGTATAGCGCTTTTCACGATACAAATCGTTGCAAAGCGGCTTTACAGAAAATTAGGTTTCTACAATATATTTAGTAGTAGCTTGTCAGTGGTGACTATGTACATATGGCAGAAATGCATGGTAAAATTCAGTTAATGAAGTAATCAAACAGACGATGAACACTATTAACAGCAATGATTATATGTTGCAATCAAACTTGTAGCAAAATTTGGAAGTTTGTTGTTTCAGGGTTGGCATCATGCAATAATGATAACATGATAATGCAATAAAGGAGAATGATACTTTTAAGGCAGGATAGGTGAGCTAGCTTTGAAAGCATAATATCCCACCCTCCCTGCCACACCTTCAAGAGGCTAACCAGCGACAGGATAAAGCGCATATAACAATGCATTGAATATTACAATGATAACGCCTTCCATTCTCGCTCGCTCTGCAATAGCGTAGTGTAACCCACTGAAGACGTATCATGTCTGCACATAACGAAAAATGCTTTTGAAGCGAATCGCCTACCCTGCCTTTAAATTGTTTCTAATTGACCAAGCGTTGCCTAATAACACACAAATCAATAAAACAGATTTTACAGAACCTTCACATTTAACTGTATTTAATTATTTGTTCACCGCACACTTTTAATGAAAACATTTGCAGTTAATTTGTAAAAGGTGTGTGACATGCATGTTTGGCCTGCGTTTTAGTTTGCGTTTACACCGTTTGGCCAGCAGATGCAGCCAGCCTATGCGTTTCGAGCGCTTGGAGTAATTTGTTCATTTGATTCAGAGCCTTGAAAAGCTTTGTTTCTTAGCCAGACCTTTAGAACCGCCTATTTGGGAAGAGACAGCTGCAGTTTTTGTAGATTCACACTAATGTGCTTGGTGATGCATTGGATGCCATTTAAATTCTGTTGAGTTTATATGAAAATATATAATTATTTGAACTCTGTACTGTGGTTGGTGCTGAACATTTCCTCTGTTTTACTGATCTGTCATTCAGGGTTTGTTCTTGGTTTATTTTCTAACGACACAGTGCTAATATTGGCACCCTTGGTAAATATGAGCAAAGGCGGCTGTGAAAATAAATCTGCATAATTTTATCTTTTTGATCTTTCATTCAGAAAATTCTAAACTTTCATTGAAGTAAAATAATTGAAAGTGGGGGGAAACTGGCATTATGAAATAAATGTTTTTCTTCCATGCATGTTGGCTACCATTATTGGTACCCCTAGAAATTCTTATGAGTAAAATATCTCTGAAGTATATTCCTATTCATATTTACTATGTTTTTAGCACACCAGGGTGATTGTGAACATGAAATTGTCCAGCCGTGACTTCCTGTTGGCTGTGAGAAACTAGCTAAAGCATTGAAAATCCCCATTTCCAACATCAGGGCAATAATTAAGAGGTTCCAATCAACTAAAGATGCAATGGTGAGGAGGAGCGTTTGAGCGGCCAAAGACTCTCCAAGTATCACAGCTGGAGAATCGCAAAAATTTAAGGGGGTCTGAATACTTTCCGTACCCACTGTATATATATATCAAACAGCCCCTACATCACCCCTGTTGTTCAAATGGGTACAAAAAAAACAAAAAAACATCCTGCCTCATCCCAAAAAAACTCTAGCATATTCAGTTGTCAGACACGACTGGAGCTTCAAATGGGACTGGCTTCTATGGTCAGATGAAACAACTTAAATGATTTTAGCAAATGGCTGCAATATAACAAAGAGTGAAAAATTTAAGGGGGTCTGAATACTTTCCGTACCCACTGTATATATATATCAAACAGCCCCTACATCACCCCTGTTGTTCAAATGGGTACAAAAAACATCCTGCCTCATCCCAAAAAAACTCTAGCATATTCAGTTGTCAGACACGACTGGAGCTTCAAATGGGACTGGCTTCTATGGTCAGATGAAACATTAAAAAAAGAGCTTTTGCTTTTGCAAAAGTGCAAACAGGGATCAGATGTCACCCATGCCCACGGTTAAATATACTGCTGGATCTTTAATGTTGTGAGCCTATTTTTCTGCCGAAGGTCCTGGACATCTTGTTCAGATGCATGGCATCATGGATTCTATCAAATACCAACAGATAAAAAATCTAAACCTGACTGCCTCTGTTAGAATCGTCCATCAGGACAATGATTCAAAACATACATCAAAATAAACACAAAAATGTGTCGCTGAGCACAAAACGAAGCTTTTTTCCCCCTGACCTGAACCCTGTAGAAAATGAGTGGGTGAACTGAAGAGGAGAAGCACCAACATGAAGCTGGGAATCTCAAGGATCTGGAGAGATTCTGGATGAAGGAATGCTCTCTGATCTCTTATTAAGTGTTCTCCAAACTCAGAATTGTTATCTTGGGAAAAGGACGTTGCAATAATTGGGTGCCAATAACTGTGACTAACGTGAACTAGAGAAAAACATTTATTTCATAATGTGAGTTTCCCCCACGTTCCATTGTTTACTTCAATGAAAGGTTAGAATGTTGTACATTTTTGGAATGAAAGATCAAAAGGATAAACAATGCAGATTTATTTTCACAGCCACCTTTGTTCATATTCACCAAGGGTGCCAATATTTTTGGGCGGCACTGTATGTAGCCTACTGTATAATACGCTTGTATTTGAAACAATGCTTTTCTATATAAAGGAGTTTTGGAATATTTATGGTTTCCCGAATCACACAGAAACCTGAACACTCAGTATTATATGGTCAAGACTGTTCGCTCATCTTATTCAGCTTCATAAGGAAGGCAGATTTACAAAACCTACAGGGGAAAAAAATGCAAAATGTGTATTCTCTTTCCAGAGAGCAAAAATGAAGAATAAATGAAAAATAAACTGTAAATTGCGTAATGGTAGTACATGTTGTACTGAACTTAATTTTAATTCAAATATGCACTCTAAAAAATGCTGGGTTAAATATAACCCAGTGCTGGGTTAAAAAGGGACAGCGGCACTGTATGTAGCCTACTGTATAATACGCTTGTATTTGAAACAATGCTTTTCTATATAAAGGAGTTTTGGAATATTTATGGTTTGCCGAATCACACAGAAACCTGAGACTGTTCGCTCATCTTATTCAGCTTCATAAGGAAGGCAGATTTACAAAACCTACAGGGAAAAAAAATGCAAAATGTGTATTCTCTTTCCAGAGAGCAAAAATGAAGAATAAACGAAAAATAAACTGTAAATTGCGTAATGGTAGTACATGTTGTACTGAACTTAATTTTAATTCAAATATGCACTCTAAAAAATGCTGGGTTAAATATAACCCAGTGCTGGGTTAAAAAGGGACAAACCCAGCTATTGGGTTGTTTTGACCCAGCGGTTGGGTTAAAAACAACCCAACCGCTGGGTCAAAACATCCCAACGGCTGGGTCAAAACAACCCAACCGCTGGGTCAAAACAACCCAACTGCTGGGCTTGTCCATTTTTTTTAGAGTGTGTGCTATTACGATTATTTTAATTACTGTAGTAAATTTTTTTGTTCTAATTTCGAGGTGAAATATTACCCGGATGTTTCTTCCTTTGCCCTCCAGGTATGCATACCTGAAATGTAAGTGTGTGTATCCATAAGCCAGTCAGCTGAGAGCATTGTAATCCTGAAGGAAAAGTTTTCCTATTTCCACAGAACTCGCAGAGCGAGAGGAAGCAATAGGCAGCGAGCCAGAGACCACACACACCGGAGAGCAGGTAACTTACTGCTTTCTTCAAATATTAACAGATCTAAAACACCAGTATTCATCTACTGTGACAGGTTGTTCTGTTTAGACCCTAGCAGTTGCCGTTGTTTGCATAAAATCTTTTATCTTGTGCTTTAAGTGTTTATAACAAGTTCATTCTTTGTACTGGATTTCTAGGCGTTGTATTTCATGTCGTGTTTTCATTCATCTTTACCTGGGCGAGTCTCGCGAGTCGAACTGAACTTTGGCACTAAGTGAGACCAGCGGTCAAAGTCAGGATTTTCTTTAGATTATACACTAAATTTCGGTTTCTTTTTCACCAAACCCTATCGTGTACCCCCAGACGGCACGTGTCGCATTCTGTGGTAATTTTGCGTTTAAAAAAAGGCTTGAAAATCTCCTTTTGTGGTGCAAAAAGAGAGGAAAGGGCATAAGGCATTATAACAAAACCAGGTCCAGCAAATTTCTTAATTAAAATTTTTGGGTGAAGTAGTATCCCTTTATAGTCTGCGCGACTTGTGCATTCATTGATATACAAATAAATAAGGAATGTTATGTATAAATCCCGCATGAGTATATTTCAAGTGTTTTTTGTCATAAATGCAGAAGTTGATACCCATCAGTGATGTGCTCTCGTGTTGACTTACAGGGTGTGTCAGCTGTTAAACTTGCTTTACAGGTTCAGCTGTCTGTTTTCATTGTGAGCCGTAGGCGTGAAGAGAAAGAAGAGCTGCTTTTACTGAGATCATACGAACCTGTAGAAAAATGGTGCTATGGTACCATAGCGAAAATATAATCTTTGGCAGTACTATGGAACTACACGATCACAGTAGGTTTCCAAAACAAAAATGGCATTTCCATGGTTTGTTTTGGATGGAAATTCACCAGGGGGTGTCCCCAGGGGGCGCTAGAGTGCGTGGGGAGCATGTTGTTATAACCTGGTAATGACTATGTTATTAACACGTAAGCGCGATGAAGAAACATAGATGAACGAGCATGGCGTGCTTGATGATCATGAAAAGCGCATAGTAAAATGCATATTCTGGTTGCTGAGCCACCTTCAGTGCCAGTGTGAAAAAACACACCTGGACATCGTTAAATCAGTATTAGCCTACTGTGCCAAGTATGCTTTCTGTGTTGCCAAGCAATCATTCTGCTAAACATTGCTGAATAAAGACGGAAGTCACCGTTCCAACTCAATAAAAGTTTCCCCTGGTATCATTTTTAACCCGTAGCCTATTTCTGTCGACTGAACCAGCCATGCCATTAATTATGAATTAATCATTTGAGTCCGTCTTTTCTTTGCACTAAACTGGCCAAGCGGGTTTGCAAAACGGTCTTGAGTCAATGAATCACCTGAAGCGGTTTCTCGGTCAGTAAATCAGACAGTATTGAGATCCTCAAGAACACAGAGAAGCAGCAGTGCTGGACGAAGTGGATATTTCACCAATAAGCAACTGAAACAAAAGGCTACTTTCTGAGAGGTAACGGATAAGATCAAGCTATGTCATGTGAATAAGAGTCCGTTCACATTGAACCCCCGGTTTCACAGACAAGGCTTAGTCCTAGACTAAAATGTAAGTCTGAGCTGTTTCATCTGAAAGAAACTTGCACTGACTGATCTTAAATATATCAGTGTCTTTGTTTTGTCTCAAGATGCACGCCAGTAAAGGTGCGTTTATAAAAATGACTAAATGTCCTAATTGATCTATGACCTAATCCTGGTTTAGTCTGTCTGTTAAACCAGTGTTGGTTAAACCAAAGTGTTTTTGTGTCTACTCGCGCTGCTCTCAGTTGTTTTCCTACGTGAACATGCCCTAGGTGGGTTTGTTGTATAATTTTTAAAATGTTTAAAACATGTGACACCTGAGCTGTTGCTGGTCATCTGGTCTGACGAGTCTCAAGTCTTAGGAGTTACATACTGTGCAGTCCTTCAAGGCTTGACAAAAGAAAATGAGAACCTCTCTCTGAGCTGTTTTTTTTTAAACATGAACATATATTAAATCAAACTTTTTTTAGTGTTGTTTTTGAAAAACAGGAATTTCAATAGGAATCTGCGCGTTCGGGGGGGGGGGGGTTCACAAAGTTCCCGCGCATTTTTCACTCATGTTCATCATGACTGTACCTTTTTATCGATAACGAACCTTGTGAAAACTTCATTTCTTACAATCAATAAATGTTATAATTTTTGTTGCTCTGTTTATTTAACTGTCCATGTAGTAACCGTTTTATAAAAGCAATAAGCCACATGAAACCCTGGTTAACAATTTTTAGAACAGCAACCTTTTGTTCTTTAACAACCCATTAGCTGTTGTAAAATCACTGTACGCCGCAGCTTCTCGCTTTAATTAGTTAATCGTATGTATCTGAATACTGGATCCGTGATTGGGTCTTAAAGTGACAGCAGCCTAAAATACACCCGCTGCAATTTATGTATAGTATTGAATACTAACTTACTAATATTCCTACTTGGAAAATGCCCTTTTTATTTCATTTGTATATTTGTTCTATTTTGTTTATTTGCCACCATTTCTTGTCATTTGCTTATTTGTTTTTATTATATTATTGATTTTACTGACCAATTAATTTCTTGTAAACTTTTTACATAGTAGGCTGTTAGTTTTTACTTTGGTATCGAAATTTGAGGAGTTTGGCACCATCGATCATTTGTGACCCTGGAGCACAAGAGCAGTGTTGAGTCGCTGGGGGATATTTGTAGCAATAGCCAACAATACATTGTATGGGTCAAAATTATCAATTTTTCTTTTACGCCAAACATCATTAGGATATTAAGTAAAGATCATGTTCCATGAAGATATTTAGTAAATTTCCTACTGTAAATATATATAAACTTAATGTTTGATTAGTAATATGCATTGCTAAGAACTTCATTTGGACAACTTTAAAGATGATTTTCTCAATATTTAGATTTTTTTTGCACCCTCAGATTCCAGATTTTCAAATAGTTGTATCTCGGCCAAATATTGTCCGATCCTAACAAACCATACATCAATGGAAGCTTATTTATCCAACTTTCAGATGATGTATAAATCTCAATTTCAAAAAATTGACCCTTATGAAAATGACAAATTCTTGATTATTACAGTAGTTCCTGTTTTCACATGTGTTTTAACCCCTGAAGTGTTAAACAAACACCATCTCTCTCTCTCTGTCTGTCAGATGAACGGGTCAGTCGGGCCGATGCGTGTGTTGGTGACAGGCGGCAGTGGGCTGGTGGGGCGAGCGATAGAGCGGGTGGTGAAAGAGGAGGGCGGAGGGAGAGAAGGAGAAGAATGGATATTCCTGTCATCCAAAGAGACCAATCTTGTGTAAGATACACTCATCAGACATCACACACATAACACAATCATTAAAATAGGCCATAACACTTATTGTATAACATGCATTTTATATATAATGTAAGCTTTCAATAAGAACTTTACATTAATCAGAGAATCGCAAGAAGCTAATCGCACCAAAAGAGCTCCGCCCTCTGCCATCAAGCACTGAGAATGGCATTGAGTCAGTCACCCTCTGCTCTGAATTTGAAATATCTGTGTAAATAGGAATATTTTGCAATGAATGTAAAATATGTTGTTTCTATATACTCAACCAACATCTTTATATAAATAGTTTTATATTCATCCATCATTTTAATTAGATTATTTGCAGTGCCTCACAAGATTTTTTCACTCGTCATTAATGTTCTTACTTGGCTAGTAGCACTTCAGCTCATGAAGTTGGTTAATAAATGTCCAGAAGGGGCAGAGCTAGAATTTAGACAAAGAAGAAGCTCCAACTTAAGTGCTTTTATTTGTGTCACAATGGTAAATATATTTACACGTGCTGCTTTAGGAGCGCTGAAGAGACGAGAGCAGCCTTCGAGAGACATCGTCCGACACACGTCATTCATTTGGCCGCCATGGTGGGAGGACTCTACAGAAACATGAGACAGAACCTGGACTTCTGGGTAATTATTAACATTAAGTAACAAGGTTGGAAATATCACTGTTGAATGATTGCACTGACTGTATATTGATTGTATGGGCTTCTTGTTTTCAGAGGAATAATGTGCACATCAATGACAACGTGCTGCACACATCTCAGGAGTTCGGCGTGGTGAAGGTCGTTTCTTGTCTGTCTACGTGTGTTTTTCCAGATAAAACCACCTACCCTATAGATGAGACCGTGGTAAAGCACGCACACACACACACACACACACACACACACACTAAATGGCAGATGTTCCAGACAGTATGCGTTTACTGTTCCCTTAAAGTGCTCACACCACGAGTCATGAGTCATGTTCCTTGATCTATCGAAATCCATTCATTCATCTCAAATTTCCTTAATTTAATTGAAACTAAGCTGTAAAAATGTCAGAAACTTTGAGATACATTTAAGAACATTAGGATCAGTGTTGGGACGCATTACAAGTAACGGGAGTTACGTAATCAGATTACTTTTTTCAAGTATCTGGTAAAGTAACGCATTACCTTTTAATTTACAAGAGAATATCTGAGTTACTTTTTCAAATAAGTAACTCCAGTTACTTTGTTTCGCATGTATTGACTGACAGCTCTCCTGTCCCCATGTTGAGAGAAATCAGGAGTAAGTGCAGAGGTGTTGTGTGCGCTGTGTGAACATGATCTTACTGTAGTTCTAGACTGAATGTCAACATGCATTTACTCATCTCACCCGCACAAAAACAGATTCAGTATTCCTCAAAATCAATAAAAACAGTGAAATGCAAACTCAGAATATGATGCAAACCTGCAATAATGAAATATGTTAAATAACACAAATATCCTTTATGTATTTAATCTCATTTTATTAACCAGTGTCTTTGCTGCTGACCTTCTCTGATCCAATTCAACCACAATAATAAGCAAAAATGACTTTTCGATAAACATAACATATGTGCTTCCTTTTTTTATTGCTGAAAACAAAAAATGAGCCCAGCCCAGATGAGAAAAAGTAACGCAAAAGTAACGTAACCCATTACTTTCCATAAAGAGTTCCATAAAGGGACTTTTAGTAATGCATTACTTTTAAAAGTAACTTTCCCCAACACTGATTAAGATACATTACCGCCACATTAACGTGTCAAAAATGCTTGCTTGCTTGCTGTTCACAAACTCACATTACAGTGAGGTTATGAGGAATAGATAGATACAATCATCCCTAAACAGCAGAGAGAGAGTGAAGAATTGTCATTTAAAAATTGGACCTAATAGCTATTTAAAATGCATGATATGAGAAACTGAAGTTAGTGGATGTATGATTGGTTTCATGAGCCTGTTTGCATGAATTGTGTAAAATACCCTTGTGTTTCTCCCTTTCTGTGTGTCAGATGCACAACGGTGCCCCGCATGAGTCTAATTACGGTTATGCCTACGCCAAACGCATGATTGACGTCCACAACAGGTCAGTTCTGCTCTCTTGGTGTCACTGGTTTTGAGCTGTTTTTCTCATGAAAACATGTCTGGATTACATTTCAAAATAAAATACTGTCATGCTTTTGTCTGCATGGGTGTAGTTTGACATCCGGGCTGTTGGTGCCAGACCGTGATACCGGGTATTCAGGTTTCTAGGTTTCACATTATACATTCACACGACCTGTTTAAATAGCCTTGTCTTGATCTTGCACATCAGGTACAAGGGTGACCATCTGGTTACTGCTCTGTTGCAGGTCAGTAGGTGTGATAGATTTGCTAACAGTGCGGGACAAGTGTGAGAGAGATATATTTACTATCGTCATACTATGTAAATATTGATTTACACTACGTGGAAAGCCTAACTGGCATTATGTTGGATGATAAGGATTTAAATGGTCAATAAACTTTGTTAATGGTTACCTGCTCGGTGACTGGCAGTCAATTTGCCAGTGATACAATGAAATTTACTCTATTCAGTCTACTAAATATAATGAACTTGCTAGTAGATAAAAATCACATTTTATACTAAAATAAATTTCCTTAAGTAGCAAGTTTATTTACTTTTATTAGACTATAGTATGCAGACATTAAGGCCCAATCCCATTTCTACCTCTGTGGAGGGGAAAGGGCCAGATAGCCCTTCAAACGAAGATTTTTTCGGGGACCACACTTCAAATGAAGGGATATGAGAATTATCTCAGCATAAACCGGCTACACTGGCAACATGGCTGCTCGAGTGAACAAAAAGACCCATAAATGTAAGCATTTTTGGCATTAATAAAGATTTTGATTTAAGGTAATAATTTGTTTTATGTTAAATTAAATTGTGTTTTCATATTTACGATCATGCACTGTAAAAAAAAAAAAAATCCGTAAAATTTATGGTAAAAAGCCAGCAGCTGTGGTTGCTGGAATTTTACCGTAAAAAATACGGTAGCAACATTTTAGGTTTTACGGTTTTAACTTAAATTTACAGTTAAATACCGTAATTTCCTTAACTGATATAATGTTAATATGCCAACCTATTGAAGTACTGAACTCTGTTTTGTACCTTTGTAATACACTGATAACCACCAAATGCAGGAGGTGATGAGAAAGTCACATGATGAACCAAAGCCCATCACAAGCAGCTTTTAAATAATAACATATATAGAAGGTGCACAGTGTGTCATTCACACAAACACTAAACACCATCACGGTAACACACATGAAACTGAAATAATGCAATAAACATTCATTTAACAACATTAGGTGTAACACACAACCCTGATATACAAAACTGATAAGAAAAAACAAAGAAGAAACATAATTATTTCAACAAAAAAACATCAAATTTGAAATGTAACGCAGGG
Source organism: Sinocyclocheilus grahami (assembly GCF_001515645.1). Taxonomy (NCBI): domain Eukaryota; kingdom Metazoa; phylum Chordata; class Actinopteri; order Cypriniformes; family Cyprinidae; genus Sinocyclocheilus; species Sinocyclocheilus grahami. The sequence goes on along the minus strand of NW_015506301.1, from coordinate 157,001 downwards.
AATTCTGGGAATGTCAATTTATGGTTATTCACTGTAAATTATACCGTCTTTTTCCACTTCCGAAAACGGTATACTACCGTAAAATTACATGTAATGTCCAATACAGTTTTTCACCGTATACAGTAGGGGAATTTACCGTTAACCATTTAACAGGTTTTTACTGTAGCATTTTTACAGTCGTTAACCATTAAATTCACGGTCATTTTTTACAGTGTGTTACTGAAAAAAAATATTTGCAAAAAAATCGCTAACATTAAATCATTACTGACTGCATAATAGTGCCACAACATATTTTCATGTCTGATCAGGGGTAGGTGAAGGGGTAAAAAATAGAATTGGGATTGGGCCTAAATGCGATGTTTAACTGGAATCAGCGCATCTTGAACTTGTATTTTTTTGTTGGGTCTGGCAGGTTTAATCAGGATGAGTTGTATTTAACACCCAATGTATTTATGTAAAGAGTATGTTCCTGGTGAATGAATGCTGGTCTTCCAGTTGGGCGCTTCAATTGTATGGCGAATGGTAAATGCAAGAGCTGTCAATCTGAGAGATCAATCCAATCCAAGCGCGCTCACGCTGTAAAACAGTCACTGATGGTCTTTACTCATCGTCTCTACCCACCATACTTGAAATACAGTTTCTGTTGGTTGAACTTCCCAATAGTGATGGGAAGTTCGGGTAATTTTACCGACTCGGACCTTTGAGTCTCGTCCAGCAAAATGAATGAATCTTTTTTCGAGTCATTTCGTTCATTTTAGCAAAATATAATTAAAATGTTACGTATTACTTCCCTAACACGTCTACTACTTACGCAAACGTTGATCATACTACAAACAATACAAAACTATAATGCTATAAGAAACAGAAAAGATTAATTCATTGTTTACCTGAGTCTTCAGTCTATGATTAGCTCACCTCAGCTCTTATCTGACAAGTCTTCGGGTTTGAGTCGTTCGTTCATCACGTGACAGCCCCATAAACTTAACCAATGCAGTCTGAGCCGGAAAGAGAATTGATTAGTTCATCTCTCGAGTCTTTCGAATCGTTCGTTCTTTTGTCACGTGACGTGACAGCGTTGGAGAGAGAAATTAGTTCATTTACAAGCTTCCTTACAAACGGGTGCATAGTTATTATTATTATCATCATTATTATAATTATTATTTACTCTTACAGTTACGTGATGCGTTTCTGGTCTCAAATTGTAGCTTTTTCCTTCTTACAGTTTATAAATGTGTGAATTTCTGTCATGATGGTTCTTTTCCATAACACTGAATGTTGTAACAAAGGTAATACAGAGTTGGTTATTATTATTAAGTCTCTTTCCGGCTCAGACTGCATAGGTTAAGCTTATGGGGCTGTCACGTGATGAACGAACGACTCGGAAAACCCGAAGACTGGAAACAGGTGAACTACTTGACTAATTCCAGTACAGAACCTATATGCGCGACTGAACGAATCACTCCCCGAGACGACTCGTTCTTCCCGAGTCACATTAAAGATTTGTTCAAAATGAACGAATCGTTCAAGAACGACCCAACACTACTTCCCAATGCTTTCAAATTGTGTTGGAAAACATTGCAACATCATGCGATCGGATCCTGGATGTCCTGTTTACCTAGAGCAAAAAATGCAACTCTATGAAGATTATCTCAAGATCTAGACGTGGTGTTATGTTTGGGCTCGTTTGAGTAAAGAACACTTGCTGTAAATAAATCTATGTGATCTACTATGGTTTACTAATGTTTGATGAAGCTACAAACCAAAAAACGCAGCTTACATGTGCTTGTATTGTTTGGTCGAGGCCGTTTCAGCAATATGACGCAAGGCTGTCTGTTACGTACGAGGCTTAACAGATCACATTTTCAAGTAAAGTCACATTTTTATTTTGAATTTAGGCATATATTTTGACTCTTTCACTTTCAGCCAAAATAATGGCGTTTTTAGTATTCAGTTTTCCCCCCAAACCGAACACAGCACATACAGTTTCTGTGATTGTACAAAGCATGTGAATATTTAATAAGACAAGTGGCATTAGGTTTATTGTTTGTTTGTTGTTTAACAATTCATAGTTTGCATTCATAATAACTTCCCTGGAGGGCAAAACATCCATAGAACTGCAGTACAGGCCTGTCATTTTCCATCTGTTGCAAACAATGAATATTTAAATCACCTCTGGCAAGACAAAACAAAGATATGTGAACAAACTGGAAGTTTTGGGCACTTGCATACATATACATCACCTACTGCAGTATTTAAATCACTAAATGCCGCCAAAGCAGACATCTGGACAGATTTGATACACAAACAGGATTTGGAAAATGATTATTGTTGAATGAGTTTTTACATATTAACTACTTCAGGTGTATTACTTGCTTGCAAGCTAAATTGTTTTTTTTTTTTGCAGTTAATGCCTAGATAAAACATTCATTAAACATTCACAATAACCTTTGTGCTTTGTTACCAGAGCTGGGTAGATTACTTACAAATTGTAGTCTGTTACTGGTTATGTGTTGAAAATTGTAACATAATCCAGGTTACTTGTTTTAGGTAATGTAATCTGACTACTTTTAGATTACTTTTGTAAATTTAAAATAAGTTTGATTTCAAATGTAACATGCCATCTTGATATAAAAAAGCAAAGAGAAAGAAAACATGTTGCATTTTTTTATTAAATGCATTAAAAATTATTACACCAGGGTTTCCTGGGCTTAATGTAAGAACTGTGGTGGGTTTGCGAGTTGCTAAAAAGCTGATAATTAAACCATAAAAATGTATTTTATTTGTTTACCTTGTCTTGTGTGTGTTTGTCCATTAGGGCATTATTTCAGCAGTATGGTTTGAAATACACAGCCGTCATCCCCACCAACATGTTTGGACCCCATGACAACTACAACATTGAGGACGGTCACGTGATGCCGGGGTTGATCCACAAGACGTACCTGGCGAAGAGTGAGACACGTTTAACTCACAATCACATTCAGAGCGTCTCACATGCTCACAGGGTAAATGTTGCGTGTTTGTGTTGCAGAGGAAGGTAAACCTCTGCAGGTCTGGGGTTCGGGTCGCGCTCTGCGGCAGTTCATCTATTCTCTGGATCTGGCTCGTCTGTTTCTGTGGGTTCTGAGGGAGTACGACGAGGTGGAGCCCATCATTCTGTCAGGTACTCCAGCTGTGTTTGATATCACACGTGTTGGGTCTGTTTCATCAGAGCTCATTGGTTGTTCAGATATCAAGATCATGTTTCTCTTTTTCTTCGTTTCTTTGTCTAGTCGGGGAGGAGGATGAGTTGACTGTAAAGGACGCTGTGGACGCTGTGGCCGAAGCGTTCGGGTTCGAAGGGGACGTTATTGTATCCTTTCACACACAAACAGTGTCTGCAGATATTTTTACAGTTGATACAAGTCTTCCTTCTGTGCAACACAAGATGAGATATTCTGTAGAATTTCCAGATTGTTCTTAAGCTTCAAAAAGCAATATAAAAGTAGTCCACGAATGAACTAAACCTAAAGCATTCGTTCACACAGACTTACAGATGAACCTTAACTAAGCTCTCTCAGTATGACACTAGCAAATCAGACGGTCAGAACCTTCAAGAGAACGATTTTCTGTTTTTGTAATTTATAATTAATTTAATAATTTATCATTTAATCAATCATACAATGTAATCATTTATTGTAAAGTAGTAATTTTCCATTGCTTCCGTTTGGGTATAATAACATTTTGTTGAATTTGTGCTGAACATTTATTGAAAGTAAGTATTGAAACAGGCTATTCAATAAACCCATGCATATTTTTTTTACCATCACTTCATTTCCTAAATTCTGCCTTGTGGCTCATAGAAGACAGGTTACAACAAAATGCAATGTTAGCTGGTTTTGGATACCACATGGACACTGGATGAATGGGATCTGGTAAAGAGGCTCAATCATTTTGACCAAATATGTGTTTGGTATTTGAGCGTTTTAAGTTCGGAAGCTAGAAGGTAAAAATTCAGTATTTTCTACACTCTAAAAAATGCTGGATTAAAAAGTGACAAACCCAGCTATTGGGTTGTTTTGACCCAACCGCTGGGGTTCACCCAAAAAATGAAAATTAGCCTGTGTTTTACTCACACTTGAGCCATCCTAGTTGTGTATGACTTTCTTCTTTCAGACGAATACAATCAGAGTTATATTTACAAATGTCCTGGCTCTTCCAAGCTTTATAATGACAGAGAATGGAGATCGAGGTTTTGAAGTCCAATTAAGTGCGTAAATCCATCACAAAAAGTGCTCCACACGGTTCTAGGTGGTTAATGAAGGCCTTGTGAAGTGAATCGATATGTTTGGGTAATAAAAATATCCATATTTAAAACTTGTGGAAGCTAGATATTATCTATAAAGTTTTAAATATGGATATTTTTCTTACACAAATGCATTGCTTTGCTTCATAAGGCCTTTATTAACCCCCTGGAGCCATGTGGAGTACTTTTTATGATGGATGGCTGCACTTTATTTCGTTTCCAAATCTCAACCCCCATTCTCTGCCATTATAAAGCTTGGAAGAGCCAGGACATTTTGTAATTTAACTCTTGATTGTATTCATCTGAAATAAGTCATATACACCGAGGATGGCTTGAGAGTGAGTAAACCATGGGGTAATTTTCATTGTTGGGTGAACTCTCCCTTGAACAAATGCTAATACAGCCAAACAAGGAGATCTTTCCCACCCTTCTTTTAGATATTGCCTTGGAACCATTGGCTGTACGGATTAGAAGTCACCCCCATATTCATGGAATAAAGTTTGGAGGTAATGAAATACTGGTTAGTCTACTGTATATGCTGATGATCTCTTAAGGCCCGTTCACACTAAGAACGATAACTATAAAGATAACAATAAAGATATAGTTAAAAAAGTTCTCAATATTAAAGAATAACAGAGTCCACACCACAACTATAACGATAAAGACACAGAGTGACGATATCGTTGGAATCACTTTCAGAACTATTTTTTCGAGCTGACGAACGATAAAAACATTGACACCAAATCAGAATCAATCCTGCTATCATGAGCACAAGAATTTAAAGCAGCAGACGAGCATGCACTGAGAATAAACAGACCATGTCGTTCGCTGGTGTGGATGCTAATATCGTTATCTTTATAGTTATCGTTCTTGGTGTGAACAGAGCTTTAATGTATCTTTCTGATCTGATAACTTGCAGGTACAATGTCAGACACTGTAATATGCTCTGGTCCCTGTCCTACTTTTGCTTTTGTTAATTGTATAATAAATAAAAAGAAAAGGAATCGATAGAATAGAGAAGCTAGTGTTAGTTGTAATTTAACTCTTGATTGTATTCATCTGAAATAAGTCATATACACCGAGGATGGCTTGAGAGTGAGTAAACCATGGGGTAATTTTCATTGTTGGGTGAACTCTCCCTTGAACAAATGCTAATACAGCCAAACAAGGAGATCTTTCCCACCCTTCTTTTAGATATTGCCTTGGAACCATTGGCTGTACGGATTAGAAGTCACCCCCATATTCATGGAATAAAGTTTGGAGGTAATGAAATACTGGTTAGTCTACTGTATATGCTGATGATCTCTTAAGGCCCGTTCACACTAAGAACGATAACTATAAAGATAACAATAAAGATATAGTTCAAAAAGTTCTCAATATTAAAGAATAACAGAGTCCACACCACAACTATAACGATAAAGACACAGAGTGACGATATCGTTGGAATCACTTTCAGAACTATTTTTTCGAGCTGACGAACGATAAAAACATTGACACCAAATCAGAATCAATCCTGCTATCATGAGCACAAGAATTTAAAGCAGCAGACGAGCATGCACTGAGAATAAACAGACCATGTCGTTCGCTGGTGTGGATGCTAATATCGTTATCTTTATAGTTATCGTTCTTGGTGTGAACAGAGCTTTAATGTATCTTTCTGATCTGATAACTTGCAGGTACAATGTCAGACACTGTAATATGCTCTGGTCCCTGTCCTACTTTTGCTTTTGTTAATTGTATAATAAATAAAAAGAAAAGGAATCGATAGAATAGAGAAGCTAGTTTTAGTTTTTTTTTTTAAGAAAACAAGCCGTTAGTAAATTAATATAGTGCAAGGCTAAAAGGGGCAATTGTTTTTAAGAATAGAATTAGAATAGAGATTGCTAGAGTTAGAGGGTCAAATAAAGATGGAAGAGATGTGTTTTTAGCCGATTCTTGAGTTGGGCAGGTCATCCCACCAGGAGGGAACAGCTAATTTAAAAGTCTGTGAAAGTGATTTTGTGGCTCTTTGGGATGAACAATAAAGCGACGTTCACTTGCAGAACGCAAGCTTCTAGAGGCGCATAAGTCTGAAGTAATGAATTTAGGTAAAGGGGTGCATAGCCAGTGGTGGTTTTGTAGGCAAACATTAATGCCTTGATTCCTTGATTCTTCATTCCTCGGTGTTGGTGCCGCTCTTCTCTCTAGAAATATGGCACATAGTCTTAGAGTTTGTACTTGACTAACTGGGGCCAAGGTCAGGAAGCAGACAGACTGGCTAAACCGACCGTCTGCTAGCCGCCTCATGTCTACGCCCCCTCCCCCAAGATTACTGTTCTAAACATGAGCCGTGTCTAAAAGGTAAAGGGGGAAGTGTCTACAGTTTATAGCAAAATCTTCAGTATTTCTCAGAGGTTGGGTTTCAGTACTAGGACCGTTACTTTTCACGCTTTACATGTTACCCTTGGGAGATCTCATCAGGAAACATGGTGTTAGTTTTCACTGTTATGCTCATGATACTCTATATTTCTTTGCGGTCCGACGAAACATACCAATTTGCAATGACCTAGAACACTGTCTAACACTTGATGGCTGCTCTGTCAATTCTTCGTCATCAGTTAGGAACCTAGGTGTGCTATTTGATAGCAATCTTTCCTTCGAAAGCCATGTTTCTAGTATTTGTAAAACCAAATTTTTCCATCTCAAAAATATGTCTAAATTACGACCTGTGCTCTCAATGTCAAATGCAGAAATGTTAATTTATGCGTTCATGACCTCAAGGTTAGATTATTGTAATGCTTTATTGGGTGGTTGCTCTGCGTGTTTAATAAACAAACTCCAGCTGGTTCAAAATGCAGCAGCTAGAGTTCTTACTAGAACCAGGAAGTATGACCATATTAGCCCGGTTCTGTCAACACTGCACTGGCTCCCTATTAAACATCGTATAGATTTTAAAATCTTGCTATAAAGCCCTGAATGGTTTAGCACATCAGTATTTGAACGAGCTCTTATCGCATTATAGTCCTCCACGTCCGCTGCATTCTCAAAACTCTGGCAATTTGGTAAAATGACCTAGAACACTGTCTAACACTTGATGGCTGCTCTGTCAATTCTTCGTCATCAGTTAGGAACCTAGGTGTGCTATTTGATAGCAATCTTTCCTTCGAAAGCCATGTTTCTAGTATTTGTAAAACCAAATTTTTCCATCTCAAAAATATGTCTAAATTACGACCTGTGCTCTCAATGTCAAATGCAGAAATGTTAATTTATGCGTTCATGACCTCAAGGTTAGATTATTGTAATGCTTTATTGGGGGTTGGCTTGGCGTTTTTAATAACAAACCCCAGCTGGTTCAAAATGCAGCAGCTAGAGTTCTTACTAGAACCAGGAAGTATGACCATATTAGCCCGGTTCTGTCAACACTGCACTGGCTCCCTATTAAACATCGTATAGATTTTAAAATCTTGCTATAAAGCCCTGAATGGTTTAGCACATCAGTATTTGAACGAGCTCTTATTGCATTATAGTCCTTCACGTCTGCTACGATCGCAAAACTCTGGCCATTTGATAATACCTAGAATATCAAAATCAACTGTGGCGGCAGATCCTTCTCCTATTTAGCTCCCAAACTCTGGAACAATCTACCTAACACTGGCTACGTTTACATGCAACCAAATAATCCATTTGAAATCGGATTGAGGGCTCAATCGGACTGAAAAGCCTTCATGTAAACACCTTAATCGATCCGACTGAGCTCGATC
>NW_015506301.1:144090-147124 GCF_001515645.1 Sinocyclocheilus grahami | reverse complement strand
TATAAAGTTTTAAATATGGATATTTTTCTTACACAAATGCATTGCTTTGCTTCATAAGGCCTTTATTAACCCCCTGGAGCCATGTGGAGTACTTTTTATGATGGATGGCTGCACTTTATTTCGTTTCCAAATCTCAACCCCCATTCTCTGCCATTATAAAGCTTGGAAGAGCCAGGACATTTTGTAATTTAACTCTTGATTGTATTCATCTGAAATAAGTCATATACACCGAGGATGGCTTGAGAGTGAGTAAACCATGGGGTAATTTTCATTGTTGGGTGAACTCTCCCTTGAACAAATGCTAATACAGCCAAACAAGGAGATCTTTCCCACCCTTCTTTTAGATATTGCCTTGGAACCATTGGCTGTACGGATTAGAAGTCACCCCCATATTCATGGAATAAAGTTTGGAGGTAATGAAATACTGGTTAGTCTACTGTATATGCTGATGATCTCTTAAGGCCCGTTCACACTAAGAACGATAACTATAAAGATAACAATAAAGATATAGTTCAAAAAGTTCTCAATATTAAAGAATAACAGAGTCCACACCACAACTATAACGATAAAGACACAGAGTGACGATATCGTTGGAATCACTTTCAGAACTATTTTTTCGAGCTGACGAACGATAAAAACATTGACACCAAATCAGAATCAATCCTGCTATCATGAGCACAAGAATTTAAAGCAGCAGACGAGCATGCACTGAGAATAAACAGACCATGTCGTTCGCTGGTGTGGATGCTAATATCGTTATCTTTATAGTTATCGTTCTTGGTGTGAACAGAGCTTTAATGTATCTTTCTGATCTGATAACTTGCAGGTACAATGTCAGACACTGTAATATGCTCTGGTCCCTGTCCTACTTTTGCTTTTGTTAATTGTATAATAAATAAAAAGAAAAGGAATCGATAGAATAGAGAAGCTAGTGTTAGTTTTTTTTTTTAAGAAAACAAGCCGTTAGTAAATTAATATAGTGCAAGGCTAAAAGGGGCAATTGTTTTTAAGAATAGAATTAGAATAGAGATTGCTAGAGTTAGAGGGTCAAATAAAGATGGAAGAGATGTGTTTTTAGCCGATTCTTGAGTTGGGCAGGTCATCCCACCAGGAGGGAACAGCTAATTTAAAAGTCTGTGAAAGTGATTTTGTGGCTCTTTGGGATGAACAATAAAGCGACGTTCACTTGCAGAACGCAAGCTTCTAGAGGCGCATAAGTCTGAAGTAATGAATTTAGGTAAAGGGGTGCATAGCCAGTGGTGGTTTTGTAGGCAAACATTAATGCCTTGATTCCTTGATTCTTCATTCCTCGGTGTTGGTGCCGCTCTTCTCTCTAGAAATATGGCACATAGTCTTAGAGTTTGTACTTGACTAACTGGGGCCAAGGTCAGGAAGCAGACAGACTGGCTAAACCGACCGTCTGCTAGCCGCCTCATGTCTACGCCCCCTCCCCCAAGATTACTGTTCTAAACATGAGCCGTGTCTAAAAGGTAAAGGGGGAAGTGTCTACAGTTTATAGCAAAATCTTCAGTATTTCTCAGAGGTTGGGTTTCAGTACTAGGACCGTTACTTTTCACGCTTTACATGTTACCCTTGGGAGATCTCATCAGGAAACATGGTGTTAGCTTTCACTGTTATGCTCATGATACTCTATATTTCTTTGCGGTCCGACGAAACATACCAATTTGCAATGACCTAGAACACTGTCTAACACTTGATGGCTGCTCTGTCAATTCTTCGTCATCAGTTAGGAACCTAGGTGTGCTATTTGATAGCAATCTTTCCTTCGAAAGCCATGTTTCTAGTATTTGTAAAACCAAATTTTTCCATCTCAAAAATATGTCTAAATTACGACCTGTGCTCTCAATGTCAAATGCAGAAATGTTCATTTATGCGTTCATGACCTCAAGGTTAGATTATTGTAATGCTTTATTGGGTGGTTGCTCTGCGTGTTTAATAAACAAACTCCAGCTGGTTCAAAATGCAGCAGCTAGAGTTCTTACTAGAACCAGGAAGTATGACCATATTAGCCCGGTTCTGTCAACACTGCACTGGCTCCCTATTAAACATCGTATAGATTTTAAAATCTTGCTATAAAGCCCTGAATGGTTTAGCACATCAGTATTTGAACGAGCTCTTATTGCATTATAGTCCTTCACGTCTGCTACGATCGCAAAACTCTGGCCATTTGATAATACCTAGAATATCAAAATCAACTGTGGCGGCAGATCCTTCTCCTATTTAGCTCCCAAACTCTGGAACAATCTACCTAACACTGGCTACGTTTACATGCAACCAAATAATCCATTTGAAATCGGATTGAGGGCTCAATCGGACTGAAAAGCCTTCATGTAAACACCTTAATCGATCCGACTGAGCTCGATCAGAATTAAATTTCAATCGGATTGAAGGGGGTGGTTTATTCCTTTTCTAACACGATTGAGAGTGCATGTAAACACTCGATCGGATTGAACCTATTAAACATCGTATAGATTTTAAAATCTTGCTATAAAGCCCTGAATGGTTTAGCACATCAGTATTTGAACGAGCTCTTATTGCATTATAGTCCTTCACGTCTGCTACGATCGCAAAACTCTGGCCATTTGATAATACCTAGAATATCAAAATCAACTGTGGCGGCAGATCCTTCTCCTATTTAGCTCCCAAACTCTGGAACAATCTACCTAACACTGGCTACGTTTACATGCAACCAAATAATCCATTTGAAATCGGATTGAGGGCTCAATCGGACTGAAAAGCCTTCATGTAAACACCTTAATCGATCCGACTGAGCTCGATCGGAATTAAATTTCAATCGGATTGAAGGGGGTGGTTCATTCCTTTTCTAACACGATTGAGAGTGCATGTTAACACTCGATCGGATTGAACCCCGAAACTGAAAGGACTGCGTATGTGCAATGCTGCAGAAATAGCGTAATGACGTATGACGCGCAGAACAACCGGCTATTCCTTTTTAATAAAGTGTTGTATAAATGCGTGTCCTGTCATTATAAAACTCTCCTTTCACTCGGCA
>NW_015506301.1:121134-144005 GCF_001515645.1 Sinocyclocheilus grahami | reverse complement strand
TGAAGCTTGTGACATATAAACGCGCACATCAACCCGATCACTTTATTTAGCGTTCATGTCAACACAAAATTCAGATTCATCAATCGGAATGAATTCAGTCCGATTGAACCAAAAAATGTGCATGTAAACATAGCCACTGTTCAGGAGGCAGACACACTCTGTCAGTTTAAACCTAGATTATAAGCCCATCTCTTTAACCTGGTTTACACGTAACACACTAACACATTTCTATAATTCAAATCTGTTAAAGGATTGGTTCTTACTAGAACCAGGAAGTATGACCATATTAGCCCGGTTCTGTCAACACTGCACTGGCTCCCTATTAAACATCGTATAGATTTTAAAATCTTGCTATAAAGCCCTGAATGGTTTAGCACATCAGTATTTGAACGAGCTCTTATTGCATTATAGTCCTTCACGTCTGCTACGATCGCAAAACTCTGGCCATTTGATAATACCTAGAATATCAAAATCAACTGTGGCGGCAGATCCTTCTCCTATTTAGCTCCCAAACTCTGGAACAATCTACCTAACACTGGCTACGTTTACATGCAACCAAATAATCCATTTGAAATCGGATTGAGGGCTCAATCGGACTGAAAAGCCTTCATGTAAACACCTTAATCGATCCGACTGAGCTCGATCGGAATTAAATTTCAATCGGATTGAAGGGGGTGGTTCATTCCTTTTCTAACACGATTGAGAGTGCATGTTAACACTCGATCGGATTGAACCCCGAAACTGAAAGGACTGCGTATGTGCAATGCTGCAGAAATAGCGTAATGACGTATGACGCGCAGAACAACCGGCTATTCCTTTTTAATAAAGTGTTGTATAAATGCGTGTCCTGTCATTATAAAACTCTCCTTTCACTCGGCAACTGTGACGTGTAGCAGGACAACCTCCCACCAGTCCTTGTTTTGGACACTCATCCACAGGCAACACGTTTTGGGCACGGGGATCGAGGGGATCATTTTTAATGTGTGATAAATATGAGCAGCATGGCACAGCAGTTTATATGTATATTTATCCATAAATGGATAAATATGAATTCTGCTGTTAAAAACTAATAAAGAAACCGTGTAGGAGAGTGGTTATTATGTGCAAACAGTGGGAAACTATATTCGTGCAGTGTGCGCATGTCAAAAAAAACTAATTCTGATTTGAAGCTTGTGACATATAAACGCGCACATCAACTTTATTTAGCGTTCATGTCAACACAAAATTCAGATTCATCAATCGGAATGAATTCAGTCCGATTGAACCAAAAAATGTGCATGTAAACATAGCCACTGTTCAGGAGGCAGACACACTCTGTCAGTTTAAACCTAGATTAAAAGCCCATCTCTTTAACCTGGTTTACACGTAACACACTAACACATTTCTATAATTCAAATCTGTTAAAGGATTGTTAGGCTGCATTAATTAGGACAACCAGAACTGGGAACACTTCCCATAACACCCGATGTACTTGTTACATCGTTAGAAGAATGGTATCTACTCTAATATTAGCCTGTTTCTTTCTTATTCCGAGGTCACCGTAGCCACCAGATCCAGTCTGTATCTGGCCCAGATGGTGGATCAGCACCTAGAGAGGACCTCTACAGCCCTGAAAGTCAGCAGAGACCAGGACAACTAGATGAGCCCCAGATACAGATCCCCAGTGAAGACCTCGTCTCATAGACGGCCACCGGGACAAGACCACGAGACCCAGATGAGTCCTCTGCACAATCTGACTTTGTTGCAACCTAGAATTAAACTGCTGGTTTCGTCTGGCCAGAGGAGAACGTCACACTATTTCGACACACTATTTCCCTGTTTAATACTGTAAAGCTGCTTTGACACAATCTGCATTGTAAAACGTGCTATATAAATAACGGTGACTTGACTTGATCCACTCAAATCAGTCCCTCATTTGCTTATCTATGTTAACGCATTTGGCAAGATAGCCGTTTATACCATTAATGGGTCAAAAAGTGAATTTATGTCACTTTCTAAGCATATAAATCCTAATAAGTTGAGTTTTTTGCTTTTCAAAATAGTTAAGGATCACTTCACTTATCTTGGCCAAGAGATTACAAAGAATCCTAAGCATGTGTTTAAACTGAATTTTTAAAGTCATTCCACAATTAGTTACTAGGTACTGAACACTTTCTCAAGCTCTCAACAGCAATTATTGTTGCTGGGTATGGCCCTTGCAAAAAAGATAATACTCTTAAATGGGAAATTTTCGGATGCTCCTTTCTTCAAAACCTGGTTGTTTGAGCTGTTCCATGTTATACGATTGGAAGGTATACTTTTATTTGAGCCCAAACTACGTTGTTGATACCAAGCTGTATGGCAACCCTTCCTTGATTTCCTCAAGCATGTGTAATCTACTTCTTTCTGCAATATTTCAATAATCTGTATCAGTTACATTTTGTAACGTATCAGTTACAAAATATTACTACTTACTTTTAAGGCCCTAAATGGGAGTCTTGGTAGTTCCTAGGATATCAAAGTCCACTAAAGGAGGTAGAGCTTTTTCGCATTTGGCTCCCAAACTCTGGAATAGCCTTCCTGATAACGTTCGGGGTTCAGACACACTCTCTCTGTTTAAATCTAGATTAAAGACACATCTCTTTGGCCAAGCATTCACATAATGCATCTCATAACCTTGTACTTCAGTTACATCTGATCAAATGCACATTTTAATTATTTTGCTTGGGTCGAACACATCATTTTTTGCTTAGTTGGAACAGCAGCTACTCTAATTTTTCTCTATTACCTTCTCTGTTTCTGATTAGCATCCCGTGGTAACTAGGAATTACACAAGCTTCAGTCTGGATCCAGCCCATACAAAGACCTGAGATGACTGAACACCTGATAAGAGATGATGCCAACCCCTCAGAGGACCTCAGATGATGCCAACCCTCAGACAACATACAAAACTACCACATTTTGCTATAATGGACATCAACTTGAGATAGTCACCACTGATGAGCTATTACTAAATATAATGTAGAATCTTTAATTTTCTGTAAAGCTGCTTTGCAATGATTTGCATCGTGAAAAGCGCTATACAAATAAACTTAAATTTAATTAATCCCATTTTTTTTGTATTATACTGATTATATATTTTGTTCTACATGTTGTTATAAAAAGCTTGAAATAAAATATAAAATAAAAACAGGCTGGATCATAAACTTTAATCATCAACTAAACTTGCCAGTAAAGAACTTTAATTTTTTCTGCTTAGAAGACCTAAAATTGCAAAACCGTCTATGCTAAGCTGAACTGAAACCACAAATTCTTGTGTAAACACAGTTAACTGGTAAAAACGTTACCAGAGGATGCATCTCTCTCTCTCGAGTGCTTGCAAGATACGAGTTGAGCATTTTGCATCTCAGGGCCGGATTTGCCTCTTTTCGGATGCCTATGCGTAAATACAGCCCTGCATCTAGTGCTTTCCAACCCCTTCTTATGACAACCTATAAAATGTTATGGAAGACGTCTTGCGTCGTTCCGTATATTCAAATTTAATCTTGACGTCAGCATTTCTCATATGCCTTTCTCACAAGTCAGTAAGCGGGGGGCCTCGATTTAGTACTGCTGTTTTTCCCTTTTTTACAGAACTCGAGAGCGAAAACAAGGAAACACCTGACTGCACTTAGAGGAGGTAAAGGTTTTGTCAGTTTCTTAAACATTTTAACTGAACTAATACAAGATCTGATGTGACCATTTTCTCGATTCAAAAACTGTTTAAAACCAATGAAAATGATCTTTTAATCTTAATTTGAGCTAAAAAATAAGTTCATAAATTTACAGAGTGTTACTGTAAGTCTGCACAGGGATTTTGTTCATGCATGATGGCCTTGTCTGACTTTTCTCATGCTTTGACTGATGAAGATGACAGTGTATGAATCCAGTATGTGTCTGTCTGCATATTTGTTGTGTTTTTTGGTGTAATGCACAAGTTGGCACCTCATAAGTGAAGTGTTCCTATGTTGACAGGACGTATCCGTGGTTAAACTGGTTGTTACCAGTTTCACTTGTATGTAGTTCATTGTGAGATGTAGGGAGGAAGAGAAAGAAGAGCTGGTACTGGTAGCTGGTTCTCAGATCACATATACAAAGCCTTTCAAAAATACTGCTGTGCTACTACGAAGTGAAATCTGATGCATCAATACCATTACAATTACAAAAAATCACCATAGACAGATAAATACTTGATTATTTACTATAGTTCTTGTTTTTACATGTATGTTGTTGACCCCTGAAGTGTTCATCAAGCCCCATCTCTCTCTCTCTCTGTCTGTCAGATGAACGGGTCAGTCGGGCCGATGCGTGTGTTGGTGACAGGCGGCAGTGGGCTGGTGGGGCGAGCGATAGAGCGGGTGGTGAAAGAGGAGGGCGGAGGGAGAGAAGGAGAAGAATGGATATTCCTGTCATCCAAAGATGCCAATCTCGTGTAAGAAACAATCATTAAACTATCACATCATTGCATATATAACATGTACTTTGTATTCAATAAGTGCATGTTTTAGAAACCTCATGCAATTTTGTGTTTCTCAGGAATAACGTTTTTCATCATGCTTCTATTATATTGCTTCACTAGCATTTAATTTAAAAGCATTCCAGTTAAATGGAACTCACCCAGGGGAAAAAAGTGCACTTTAATTACTATACTTAAAGTGCTCTATTTTCGTGCACTAATTTTGTACTTAATATACTAAAAATGATTCTTTAGTACTTCTTAAGAAAAACTTAAGATCATCTAAGTGTACTCAACTGTGCTATTTTGAGACACCGTGAATATGAACTAAAATGCGCTTATAACATACTATCTTTGTATTTTTTTTTATATATATTTATTTACCACTTGTAGTACACTTGAACTATCTTTCATACACTAGTACACTCAAGTGTTCTAAAAGTGGTGACTAAATACATTTTTTAAATACAAAGAGTATGTTAAATGTGCATTTTTAGTTCATATTCATGGTGTCCCAAAATAGCACAGTTGAGTACACTTAGTTGATCTTAAAGGGATAGTTCACCCAAAAATGAAAATGTGATGTTTATCTGCTTACCCCCGGGGCATCCAAGATGTAGGTGACTTTGTTTCTTCAGTAGAACACAAACAGAGATTTTTAACTCAAACCATTGCAGTCTGTCAGTCATATAATGGAAGTGAATGGGAATCACAGCTTTGAGAACCATAAAACATACACAAACAAAACCAAATTAAACCCTGCGGCTCGTGATGATACATTGATGTGTAAAGACACAAAACGATTGGTCTGTGCAAGAAACTGAACAGTATTTATATAGTTTTTTACCTCTGATTCACTGCAATGTCTGAACTGTCCTGAGCACGTTCCGCATCTTCTTCTTATTCTTGCTTTACGGCGGATCGCAGACTTATAAGTGCATTACTGCCACCTATCTCTCAAATGGACCAGTGACACTCCTATTGAGATTGTAGATTGAGTAAAGCAAGAAGAAGAAGAAGAAGACGCCTCACTGCAGGCTGAAGAAGAAGACGCGTAGGCACTCAGGACAGTTCAGACATTGCGGTGAAAATCAGAGGTAAAAAACTATATAAATACTGACAGACTGCAACGGTTTGAGTTAAAAATCTCAGTTTGTGTTCTACTGAAGAAACAAATTCACCTTGGATGCCCTGGGGGTAAGCAGATAAACATCACATTTTCATTTTTGGGTGAACTATCCCTTTAAGTTTTTTTTAAGAAGTACAAAAGAATCATTTTTAGTATATTAAGTACAAAATTAGTGTGCGAAAATAGAGCACTTTGAGTATATTATGGAAGTGCCCTTTTTTTCAGCTGGGTATATATATATATATATATATATAAATAAAAATATATAGTTTCCATTTGTGTCACATGCGTGATAAATATATGTAAACGTGCTGCTTTAGGAGCGCTGAAGAGACGAGAGCAGTCTTTCAGAAACATCGTCCAACGCACGTCATTCATTTGGCCGCCATGGTGGGCGGACTCTATAAAAACATGAGACAGAACCTGGACTTCTGGGTAATTATTAACATAAGTATCATAAGGTTGGAAATATCACTGTTGAATGATTAAACTTTACATTAGCTGTGTTTGTTTGTCGTTTTCAGAGGAATAATATGCACATCAATGACAATGTGCTGCACACGTCTCAGGAGTTCGGCGTGGTGAAGGTCGTTTCTTGTCTGTCTACATGTGTTTTTCCAGATAAAACCACCTACCCTATAGATGAGACCGTGGTAAAACGCTCACACACGGGCAGTTTTGTATATGTGCTTGATGTTGCTTTAAAAGGCTCATATCAAACTTGTTTTGTCTTGTCCAGTCATAGTGAGATTATGAGGCAGTAGGATAGATACAATCAGGGCTTGACATTAACACCCGCCGAACCTGCCAAATGCGGGTGAATAGTAGGGGTATATAACAGTCACTCCCACTAGCCACTTTGTTGGGGTTTCCACGGGTCCTTAAAAAGTCTTAAATTTAGTTGTATCAAATTTAAGCCCATTAAAAAGTCTTAAATGCCTTAAACGGTACAATAAATGTCTTCCCTCCGAAACTGTATTATTTCTGCTGTTCCAAAAGTGCCTCCTACTGGCAGAAAATAAATGTGCATTTTCAATAATCCCGACTGCGGTTTTTGCTCAGACAACTGCGAAAATCGACCCATATTTCTACACAGCAAACACGCAGTTTTAAATATGAACCAGTGGATAGCTAATATGCTTACTCAATATCTAAACAATTAAGAGAGTAAGATACACGTATATTTTTAATATATATATATATACTTATTAATATATACTTATAATTTATACTTTTTTACTGAACCCTTTTATTAAAAAATGGTTTAAAGGCTGAAATGGGACATTTATTATTTTATAAAGCATTTTATTTTGTGAAAAGCTGTATCTGAATTGTAAATCATATAATTTTACGGTTTAATAGAACTGTTGAGGTGTCCGAACTCGGTCCTGAAGGGTCACTGTCCTGCAGAGTTTAGCTCCAACTTGCTTCAATACACCTGCCTAGACATTTTGAGTAAGATCTTGATTAGCTTGTACAGGTTGGAGCTGAACTCTGCAGGACAGTGTTCCTCCAGGAGCAGGATTGGACACCCCTCTCATAGATGTTGCCCTACCCTGCTTATATGGTATTAACTTTATTTGTGCAGCTCTTAAAAAAAGTGAGAATGGCTGGTACTGTATATCAAAAAAGAGAATCATGTACTGCGCCGACTGTAGAACATATAGCAGTATTTTTAATTTTAGCACACCATAGTCAACTTTAATAACATAAAACGTAATTTCCCAACAACAAGATTGTGGGCAGTGAAAATGCTAAGTGGCTAATAACTTTGGAAAACCACTAGTCACAGTGGCTGGTGAGCAAAGTAGTTAATGTCAAACCCTAGATACAATCATTCCTGAACAACAGAGAAACTGGTCATCAAAAATTGGACTTCATGGATATAATGATTTAAAATGCATGATATGAGAGATTGAAGTTAGTGGATGTCTGATTGGTTTCATGAGCCTGTTTGCATGAATTGTATAAAATTCTTTCTGTGTGTCAGATGCACAACGGTGCCCCCCATGAGTCTAATTACGGTTATGCCTACGCCAAACGCATGATTGACGTCCACAACAGGTCAGTTCTGCTCTCTTAGTGTCAAAGTTCACTGGTTATGAGCTGTTCATGGCTCTATTTCATGAAAACATGTCCATATTGCATTTCTATGATGAAATTTTACTTAGGGAAAAAGATGTTATTTTTAGAACCATTTGGGTTTTGTCTGCATGGGTGTAGCTTGACATTTGGCCTGGGGTTGCCAGACCGTGTTACTGGGGTATTCAGGTTTCTAGGTTTCACATTATACATTCACACGACCTGCTTAAATAACAGGTTTGTCTCACTCTTGCAAATCAGTTGTGCTTACATGAATGTGCCATCCAGTTTGTCCTCAGCAGTTTAAAGCGGTTAAAACAATATATTCATTACTCAAATGATCGAACGCGTTTCCCACCATTGTTTGCGTTTATAAAAGTGCATAAAATTTTCTGTGAATGCACAAAAGTAGTAGAATAATTGGTTTGTTGTTGAACATCTGGCCGTTATCACAACATTCCGCACTGTATCAACCTTATCTTTAACGTAAGAGCAAAAGGCGTGACCATTTTTAACTGGAATATGCAAAGCTTCAGGTATTGTCCGCTTTTAGTTATTTTAGCTGTACAAGGAAAAAGGTTAGGTTATGCTGCTTGATATTGCAAACCGCTATGCTAACGTATTATTTTAATTTAAAGTGTACAGCCCAAGAATCATACCATAACTTTTTGTTTTTGGGGATGAAGATGCTGTCTTACCTAGTCAAGAGTTAATATAGCTATGCCATTCCTCCTTGTTATTTCTTCCCAAAAACAAACTTTTAATCCATGCTGTTTTTAGCCGATGAGTGGATAAAAATTAACTAAACATTCACAGTAAGTTTTGTGCCTTGTTAATTTTGTGAAATAAATTTTTTTTTACAATAAATATCAGAATGACAGATCGCTGTTGGTGCCTCAGTTCAAGCGGCACGTGAACCCATCATCTTTCTCTTTACTATTTACAGAATGAAATAAACATGAATAAACATCAGAAGGTATGTTGAAAAACAGAGTACAACTTACTGAAATGTGTCCTGTCTCATGTAATCACTCAATCAATTACAACTGAGGAAAGACGTAAAACAGCTTGTGAACAATATGCTAGAATGCTTGATAGCAGACATTTCGGATGATTAAGAAAATATACTAAATAATCACACAGAGGCATAAATATGAACTTAGTACGCTGTGGGTAATGCTACCTAACCAATCTGATGCAGCTGTTAAACATTTTTGATATAACTGATGAGAAACAGGGAGAAAAACAAAATGGCAGATAAAACAGGGCTTTGAGTTCAACTTGGAGTGAGAATTTCCACGGCGGGATCAGTAGGGGTTTTGGTTGGGGATATATGTCACTCCTGATACTTTGCTGCATGTACAGGGTATGTATGTGGCCGTTGGTCCTGTTAGCAGCACGAAAATTTAATTTAAATTTAACAAAACTTATTCTAATTCTGAATGGATTACTGTATGTAGCCTAGAAAGCAAGCAAACAGTGCTTCCATATAATCACTAAAAACTGTCACTACCTTCACTTTATCGCAATCTCACAATTTTCCGTAATAATTAACGAGGCTCTTATTTACATCATTACACTTAGTTACAATGTGAGGATTTGCGAGCCTGCAGGAAAAAATCCGGCGTTTAGAGGTCAGTGAATTCTGACTAACTTGAACACAATGGCCAGTCATTGGTGTTTTAAGAAATCAACAGATATGATTGTGACTGGCTACATTGCTCAATGCTACAAAAACACGTTGTAAATAGAAACTGTTGATGCTTTCCATAGCGCAAACACAAATACACACTGGAGCCTTTATCAAATTTGTTTGGCCAATATCCTATTATTACAGTTTTGAGGGAACTGAGGGTGCTTTGTCTGTGTGAGAAAATGGTCATGTGGCGTGATATAAAAGCAGCAGAACTAAAATTATTTCATGTTTATCAGTAACACTGCGCATGAGTGTGAGCAACGAAATTTGCAAATTAAAAGAACGTTGAATTTGATGATAATGGAATGAAATTACAAACCTTTTGATTCAATATAGTATGCAATTCAACTAACGCGTGTTAGCTGGGATGTCAGGTAATGCTACTTTTACCTCAGAAAATTCAGTGTCCATAGATCTATAGTTCTTTAGAGAAATGAAGAAAGGAACTCATTGCTAAATGCACACATATTATGCATTCGTTATATTTTACTTAATTTCTTAGTTATGCCTTAATTATTTTTGAATAAATCTGTCATGAACCAGGTTTTATGACAGCCACAGATTAAATGATTATGTTTCAACGAACTGGAGTAGAAAACGTAATGGCCCTAAAGACAGGCTTGAGTTGCCTATAATTCAAATAAATTTAGTTCTTGGTGTGAGACTCAGAATACAATTGATTTGGTTTACGATAGGGTTTCAGTATGTCATGTTATTTCATGAGGTTTGTTCATAAAGTGTGTGTGTTTGTCCATTAGGGCATTATTTCAGCAGTATGGTTTGAAATACACAGCCGTCATCCCCACCAACATGTTTGGACCCCATGACAACTACAACATTGAGGACGGTCACGTGATGCCGGGGTTGATCCACAAGACGTACCTGGCGAAGAGTGAGACACGTTTAACTCACAATCACATTCAGAGCGTCTCACATGCTCACAGGGTAAATGTTGCGTGTTTGTGTTGCAGAGGAAGGTAAACCTCTGCAGGTCTGGGGTTCGGGTCGCGCTCTGCGGCAGTTCATCTATTCTCTGGATCTGTCTCGTCTGTTTCTGTGGGTTCTGAGGGAGTACGACGAGGTGGAGCCCATCATTCTGTCAGGTACTCCAGCTGTGTTTGATATCACACGTGTTGGGTCTGTTTCATCAGAGCTCATTGGTTGTTCAGATATCAAGATCATGTTCCTCTTTTTCTTCGTTTCTTTGTCTAGTCGGGGAGGAGGATGAGTTGACTGTAAAGGATGCTGTGGACGCTGTGGCCGAAGAGTTCGGGTTCGAAGGGGACGTTATTGTATCCTTTCACACACAAACAGTGTCTGCAGATATTTTTACAGTTGATACAAGTCTTCCTTCTGTGCAACACAAGATGAGATATTCTGTAGAATTTCCAGATTGTTCTTAAGCTTCAAAAAGCAATATAAAAGTAGTCCACGAATGAACTAAACCTAAAGCATTCGTTCACACAGACTTACAGATGAACCTTAACTAAGCTCTCTCAGTATGACACTAGCAAATCAGACGGTCAGATCAAGAAAACCGCCAATAATGCCAAACTACGCAAATACCTGCCAGACTTCAAGTTCACGCCATTCAAACAAGGTGATCAGCACAAGACATTGAGCATTTATGTTTTTCCAATATTACTAAAAAGAAGAATCTTAATAGATGTTTTTTTTTTTCAGCCGTCCAGGAGACGTGTGATTGGTTTGCAGCCAATCATGACTCCGCCCGTAAATGAAGATCTTTTCATCTGATTGGCTGTGGGGAGTTTGAACAACAAAAGCCTGACTGATCGAACACTTTCAACAACAAGATTTTTTTTTTTATTTAATAATTTTTTGATTTTTTTCTAAATTTATTTAGTCATTTAGTAGACGCTTTTATCCAAAGCGACGTACAAATGAGGACAATAAAAGCAGTCAAAACTAACAAAAGAGCAACAATATATAAGTGCAAATGACAAGTCTTGGTTAGCCTAACGCAGTACACGTAGCAAGGTGTGTATATATATATATACACACATATATATACATATATATATATAATACATATACATATACATACACACATATACACATATATATACACACATACATACATACATACATACATACATACAAACAAACACATACATGCATATATATAACGTCACTTTACATGTGCATGACGTCACTTTACATATGACGTCACTTTACATGTGCATGACGTCACTTTACATGTGCATGACGTCACTTTACATGTGCATGACGTCACTTTACATGTGCATGACGTCACTTTACATGTGCATGACGTCACTTTACATGTGCATGACTGACGTCACTTTACATATGACGTCACTTTACATGTGCATGACGTCACTTTACATGTGCATGACGTCACTTTACATGTGCATGACGTCACTTTACATATGACGTCACTTTACATGTGCATGACGTCACTTTACATATGACGTCACTTTACATGTGCATGACTTCACTTTACATGTGCATGACGTCAGAGTGAATTCTGCCAGCCTTCAAGAACCTGTCAGCTGCACCGATGAATATCACCTAATGGTAGTTTAAAGCTGCAGTGCGTAACTTTTTTTGGTTAAAAATGATCCGAAATCAACATTTGAGCAAGTACATAACCAGCCAGTGTTCAAAACTATCTCCTTACTTTTAGCCCGATTCACAACGCTTAGCTTATAATAATGTTTTCTAAGTTGAGTGGTACGGGTAGGTTTTCGCGGGAAATTCGAGCATGGCGCTGCGTCATTGCAGTGCGTAACTTTTTTTGGTTAAAAATGATCCGAAATCAGTATTTGAGCAAGTACATAACCAGCCAGTGTTCAAAACTATCTCCTTACTTTTAGCCCGATTCACAACGCTTAGCTTATAATAATGTTTTCTAAGTTGAGTGGTACGGGTAGGTTTTCGCGGGAAATTCGAGCATGGCGCTGCGTCATTACGTCACGTCTGTAAACATACAGAAGTTGTCCCGGCTACTAGGCTATCGCATGTGAGGATCCTGCAGGCGGCCGATCGTTTATAGCCTTTTCTCACAACACCCGGAATAATTAAATATCATTTTGATTGCAGATTGTAATCCAGAAAGGATTATGTGTTTATGAAACTAAATTATATTCCAGTTATAAATGTGCTTCTGATTATAGATAGCCTGGGATTACACAAGATTTGTATTTTAAGGAAAACCAGTTGGAAGGGAGCATAATTTGCTTTTTGGGTTAAAATAATTTCTTAATATGAAATTCGAAGAGAATGAAAATTAGATTAGACTGTGCAGAAATGGAAATCTGCACGCTAATACACACTATACTCATAGTCACCAATGCTGATGTTGTTAACATTAATCATTTGAGAATAAAGTATAACAATAATAATAATTTGCACGGTTTGATGTGATATGAGCTAACCGATCTTTAGATTTAATCACCACTGGTAGCGAGATTTATGGTAATGCTTTTTTCCTCAGTTGGTCAGAACAAACGTGGCAGACTTGTTACTTGTTCAGATGGCAATATACGGGGGAAAATTCTTATTTGGGTCATATATTCCAAGACTTAGGCTAGAATCTGTGATTGCGAAGTACAGTGAATATCCACACCTGACTGCCACATACTCTTCAGAACATTAGATTCATCCGCGCTGGAGCCGCGCCGACTCACAACCCACGCAAAGCTAGATAATTCCACACACAGCTGCAATTGCAGGTTTTCAAACAGAGATGGCGACAAAGAGGCAAAACTTACGGACTGCAGCTTTAACTAATATACTGTATATCTATAGCCGTGTGTTTTTGTTACATAAACTACTGTATTACAGAAAAAAACTTACATAACATAAATTAACAAAACAAACAAAATATGCAGGCACTAAAAGCAGTGTTAGTTGATCTTGAAGAGTTAACTTTATTAAAACAAATTGAGGCATGAAAATTACAGTAATAATAAAATTAGTTTCTGTGCTTTTTACTGACATGTTGTACTGTTTTTGTGTTATAGGGAAGGTTCCACCCAGTAATATAATTATTAGCGCTCCATCCATGAACAACCTTCCTCGCTTTCAGGTATGACTTGTGACTTTATTAAGAATTGAACTATGCAGTTCCATAAAAAGTCAAGATATAATATGCAAATATTATTATAGTAATTGATTATTATTGTTGTTGTTGTATTGTTATATAAACGTTATTATAATTTAAAATAAAATTATAATATAAAGTAAAAAATATTTAGTGCCTAATTTCATTACATTTTTAGGATACTTAAAAAGGCACATTATTTTACAATAAATGAACATAATATTAAGATAAAATAACAATTCAAAAATTGTGTTAAATTAAAAATTATGATAAAATAATTAAAGGGGGCATAACACACACAGTTTCGCCCAATCTCATGTTAATCTTGAGTACCTATAGAGTAGTACTGCATCCTTCATATCTCCAAAAAGTCTTTAGTTTTATCATATTTAGAAAAGAAAGATACAGCTTTACGATTCTCTCCGGAAAAAGCCGAGCTTCTGGAGGCGCGCCGTGGGCGGAGCTAAAGAGTGACGAGCACTTGAGCTCCGACTGGCAACAAAACAGACATTTGATGCCGTTTCACTTACCGTCTGCAGTTCTGAATCATGACCGGGATCTTTTACAGCTGGGACCGCTCCATCTTTCAGTATCAAACGATGTGCAAATCCAGCGTTGAACTGGGCCTTGTTTTAAATATGTTCGTCAACAAACACACTTGTGAAACTGCGTTGCTGCTCCGGAAAAACAAACTGTATCCACTGTCTACATAACGCTGGGTTCTTTAGGAAGCTGAACAATGTTATATTTCCCTTACAACCAAAAACACACTTCTTTGGAGACATTCTTCCTGAGCAAGTCCCGTGCAGCGCTGCCGCCGGATGAAGTGCGTTGATGGGCGTGATCTCGCTCTTGCTCTGGTCGATGCGTGCGCGGGCGCATTCGTGTGTGTGTGTGTGTGTGTGTGTGTGTGTGAGAGGGGAACAGGGTCACATCACAGGAGAGTGAACTGTCTGTCAGAAATCATAGCACGTCAGCTGTCTTAACCGGGCTTGTGTACTGCATCATCACTGTGTCTGTCACGCGACTCTGTTGCTCTTTCGGGCTTGAACTGATGGTAAAACTAACGACATTATTAACTGTCTTGATATTTATTTTGAAAGCTGACACTCGTGATTATAGTAAACGAAGCGTTTGAGAGAGGCGGGGCATAGAGGACCTACAATAATGTACAGTATTTGAAAAATTATGTGTTATTTTATTATCCACACCTGAATTCTTTTAAGAAGCTAGTAATGTAATGCATTTGTATTGATGGTGTTTCTCCTTTATTCCCAGCGTGAGATCTGGAGTAGATGATGGCGAACAGCTTAACTCGTCATTTCTGTGACAGGTTTGTGTGAATGTGAATGTTCTGACAGGAGAGAGGAGTTTCTGTCACTCACTCGAATGACGAGGTTGTCGATCGCTCTCGGTTGGTCTTCCTGGCCGTCAAACCTCACCTCGTCCCGAAGGTGCTGAATGGAATCTCCGGGAATGTCACTCAGGAACACATCATCGTTTCCATGGCAGCCGGAATCACTCTAGAAACACTTGAGGAGGTGAGGATTTGCCCAGCTAACAATTTCTGATTTCCCAGAACATTCCCAGAAAGTTTGCTTTTGCAAAAAGGTTTGAAGGTTTGGTAACACTTTACTTGAAGGGGTGTGCATAAGACTGACATGACACCTACATAATCATGACATGACACATGTCATGAATATGAAGGAGGTTTTATGCATGTTTATGACAACTGTCATTAAGTGTCATTCGCTCAGTTATGTAATTTTTAATGCAAATATGACATTATTTAACCTAACCCTACCCCTACCCTTACCCCTAACCATAGCCCATAACAAAGACATCTCAAACAATGTCATCTTTGCATTAAAAATTACATAACTGAGCAAATGCACACCCCTTCAAGTAAAGTGTAACCGAAGGTTTTTGTTGTTGTTGTTGTTTAGTTTGTGGAATATTATTCTAATGTTCCCCTATCCTTTATAGTTAACGGTAGTTCATCTCGTTTCTTAGATATTCGTACTTTTATCATAAACAATTATCATAAAACTGTATTATATAGACTTGTAACAACCCTGTTTTGTTTTTATTTATTGTTTAATTAATATATAATGATGAACACATCATATGGAAGATTCGCCTAAATAAGATTACATTTTTTCATTAATTTACGGGGTGCCCAGAGTTTACATTTCTTCAGCATTAAATAACAATGACTGGTTTTTCAAATGTGAAATTTATTCATAGATATAAAAAATAAATAATAAATCATTATTTGGCTTAAAGTAAAGTATTTCTCAGTGCATTTATTTCTTGCCTCTAATAGTTTCGGTCGGTAAACAAAAACTTCTCGATTAGCATCATGTGCTCTTCAACATGGACGCGACCTCTCCGAAATCATATTTGCTCTCAGATCTATATTAATTATAAGCAATTATTTAATAAAGAGATCGATTAGTCGGTCAGCCAGTAAAACAAGAGAAAGCGCGTGTATTTTAGCCATAAAGTTTGATATATCTGATCATTATAACGCGTTTTGATCTAATTTCTAGATTTGATTAAACGCTGTATTAAACTACGTTCAGAGTTTAAAGGGCATTACATAAAACATCTGCAACTTTGTTATATCTGCAGGTTAGTTGGTTATATAACCATTTTGGTATGTTATTTTTAGGTTATTTTAAAAATAATCACCCTGCAGCATTCTGAGAACGTTATTTAAAAAAAATAAAACCTTAAAAGAAGGTTTCTGGAATGTTATTATTTGATTCCCCCCTAAAAAATTTACCATAATATGTTAGGGGAACGTTGTGTTTGCTGGATACATGCTCCAAAACTATATCTTAATGATCAAAATTATGGCAGAATTTTTTTCGGGCACCGATAGCCTCGTGGTTAGTGCGTCGACATATAGGCAACTGTTCGAGTTCGATTCCCGTCTCAAGGTCGGAATGCTTTCCTGTCAGCTCTCTACTGTCCTATCCATTAAAGGCATAAAAGCCCAATATACACTCACTGGCCACTTTATTAGGTACACCTTACTAGTACTGGGTTGGACCTCCTTTTGCCTTCAGAACTGCCTTAATTCTTCGTGGCATAGATTCAACAAGGTGTTGGAAACATTCCTCAGAGATTTTAGTCCATATTGACATGACAGCATCACGCAGTTGCTGCAGATTTGTTGGCTGCACATCCATGATGCGAATCTCCCGTTCCAGCACATCCCAAAGGTGCTCTATTGGATTGAGATCTGGTGACTGTGGAGGGTCTGTGAGTAAAGTGAACTCATTGTCATGTTCAAGAAACCAGTCTGAGATGATTTGAGCTTTGTGACATGGTGCATTATCCTGCTGGAAGTAGCCATCAGAAGATGGGTACACTGTAGTCACAAAGGGATAGACATTGGACCATTCTCTGTAAACCCTAGAGATGGTTGTGCGTGAAAATCCCAGTAGATCGGCAGTTTTTTAAATACTCAGACCAACCCGTCTGGCAACAACAACCATTCCACATTCAAAGTCACTTAAATCCCCTTTCTTCCCCATTCTGATGCTCAGTTTGAACTTCAGCAAGTCGTCTTCACCACATCTAGATGCCTAAATGCATTGAGTTGCTGCCATGTGATTGGCTGATTAGCAATTTGTGTTATCAAGCAATTGAACAGGTGTACCTAATAAAGTGGCCGGTGAGTGTATATATATATTTCTTTAAAAATATATATTTTTCTGTTTTGTTTTTTTTATGTCAAACATCAGATTCCATTACTGTCTGTTTTCATAGCTGTTGCCTGCTGGGACGCGTGTGATTCGTATAATGCCGAATCTTCCCTGCATGCTCCTGGAAGGGGCGCTGCTCCTCACCTGCGGCTCGTGTGCGGGACAGGAGGAGGAGACTCTCCTGAAGGCCCTGCTTGGCCCGTGCGGATTGGTGGAGGCGGGGCCTGAACCCTGGATCGACGCCCACGTGGGCTTGAGTGGCAGCGGCGTCGCATTCGTGAGTGACATGCCTTGTCCAAATACCCACACTTGCGGTCTTTGCACTTGACCGCTTGACTACTTATATGACGTATTTCCTGTATTTGGCTCAAGTGAGGATGAAGACCACAAGTGTGTGTCGAACTTTTCATTACCTGATGGGACACACACTTAGTGTTGTAAAATGCAAGCGTTTACATAGCTTTATTTTAATTTTAAGTACTTTGCATTCTAAAATCAACTTCTAAATGTCTGTTCAGTAGTCCCTGTAACATGACACAATTGAATAAGTTCTGAAAAGCAGTTGCAAATGTTGTACAAAATAAATATCACCACTACTCTTCTTTGCACCAATAAAACGTGCATCACTTTGTTTTTCTACCAAATTTAGTGTAATATCTAATTATTATATTAATATTTAACTTGAATTGGAAAGGTTTCCGTGACCTCTCGTGAGATCTCGGCAAAAAGTCTTACGATTTATTTCCAGAACATGATGCATGATGGGATACACTAAGCCTCGAATAGTGCTCCTTAATGTGGATTTAGTGTCCGTTAAGGGCACTGCGCTTTGGTGTTTTTAAGACCTGGGACAGTCTTGCGCAGTTACTTTCTGTCGCGCGCACGCGCTCTCAAGTGGCCAAGACCGCAAGTGTGGGTATTTGAACAAGGCAACAGTTTCTAAAAATGTTATTAAATAAAATATTAAATACTTTACACATAGTTTTTTATAAAAAATTATAAATTTTCAAAAAAGTTAGTCCGAAACTACACATATATGTATATATACGTGTGTGTGTGTGTGTGTGAGGAAAGTCAGGGACTGAGAGCAGCTCATAGTCTAGATGAACAGGTTCGAGTGGTAATGTCATGAAAAAATACTATAGCAATTGATAGTAAATACTATAGTGTTTTTGAACCATACTATAGTAAAGTGTGTTATACTGTATATAATATAGTATTCACAACACTTTGTTAATGAATGCTACAGTATACTATACTCTAGTATAAACTATAGTGAACTGATAAACTGTAATAAATACTGTAGTATACTTTAGGTTTTACTACAGTAAACTGTAGTGTATTGTAGTATAATATACCCTATAGTTGTAGAAAACACAGTACAGTATTGGGTAAAGTCATTTGGTTATATTACTATAGTTGTTATATTACCACAGCAACAATAGAATTAACACACCAAATTAATTCACATACTTTACTATAGTATGGTTCAAAAACACTGTAGTATTTTTTCATGTGCGGTCTCATATAGGTGTATGTGTTTGCGGAGGCACTGGCGGACGGAGCTGTTAAAATGGGGATGCCCAGCGCTCTGGCTCGACGTATCGCAGCACAGACAATACTGGTAAGTGTTTGCTCACGAACCGCTTCGCAAACATCAAGAAGACATGAGAAATTACGCTTTAATCTTAGTGGAGGTGCTTAACCTTCAGAAAACGCTGATCGTCACCTTAGCGTGTCAACTGAAATATTTAATGATGAGATTTTTGCAACTTTTTTTTGTTGCACGTCTACAGCTTAAAACTCCCATTATTTAGTTTTTTTGCAACCAAAAGGTTTGTTACAATGCATGTCGGCAGTTTAAAACCATATTTGTTTTGCAGTTTTTTGCAAATTGATCAAATATTGATTGTCAGCCGTAGCATGTCAAACAAAATACATCATGGTGAGATTTTATTTTATGTGAGGTTTATATAGTTTTTATATCCATTTTTGCAAGCAAATGTTTTGTTACCATGTCTACAGTTTTTATTGATTTCTTGTGCAATTTTTTTGCAACCAAAATTGTTACGTGTTTTTTTTTGTGCAAATTGATCAAATAGTGATTGTCAAGCTTGGCGTGTCACATGAACTCAATGTCATGATGAGTTTGTTTTTTATGAAGTGTGCGATTTTGTGCAACCAAGTGATCGTTACCATTTCTACAGTTTAAAACCCAGATTTTTGTGTTTTTGTTATTTGGTTCTAATAAAGATTAATAGAATTTTAACAATGTGTCACATTGCCATAAAATGAAGCGGTCACTATTAAGAACTAGCTAGTTTCATTCCAAATATTGGTTTGTAGTTATTAATAAACTTAGATTTCTACGGTGGCCGAGAGCTCAACGCGCTGCAATTTCAGAAAACACATGCAAATAGAAGAAGCACTAGCATATTAAGAAAAGTACAAGTACAAAGCACAACGGGAGGACCCCAACAAAACGAAAATTTACCATCTTTTTTTTGTTGTTGTATTGATTACCATTTGTATAACCACAGTTGTACAAATACCATGGTTAAACTGTGGTTAGTGTAGTAAATCCATGGTTAATTTGTTGTTACCATGGTTTAACTATAGTGACCATTTTTTGTTTTAACAGTAATTGTGTATTTTGTCAGCTTATTTAGGCTAATAATTTAAAAAAAGAAGAAGCAAAGAAATCGTATGATCAGGATGTTAAAATAAACAAAAATCTCACCTTTCAGAGCAAACATTGATAAATGTCCCTGCCATGTTCGTCACTTTGCGGTTCCCGTAAACGTTTCCGATGTGGTCTGTGCCTATTTGCAGCACGTTTCTTTATTTGTTTGTGTTGTGAGCATTTGTTTTCTTAATTTGCATGTGTTTTTTTCATTTGCAGCGCGTTGAGCTCTCTCGGCCACCGTACATTTCCCATAAATTAAAGAGGGCATAAAGAAATAATGTTTGTTTTTATCACTTTTTACCAAACTTTTGTGGTGGCTGGGTTGAATACCAATGCTTGCCGTTGACCGAATATGCTTAAATCTGGTGTGTTTCAGGGCGCTGGCGTGTTACTGCGTGATTCCGGGAAGTTCCCGGCGGAGCTGAAGGCCGAGGTTTGCACGCCGGGAGGGACCACGATTCACGGGATCCACGCGCTGGAGAAGGGAGGATTCAGAGCGGCTACGATGGGAGCCGTAGAGGCGGCGACCGAAAGAGCCAGAGAACTCGGAAAGAAGTAGAGTGGGAGTCATTTAGAGACATTATGATACCTGAGGGACAATTAACGTAACACCTTAAAGTCTTACTTTATTCTCCAAGCATATCCAGTAGTCGGTGATTCTCAATGTTGATTACAGTGGCCGTGATAACGGATTGAAAGGTGCTCTTAAAGTACAAATGAATGGAGAATTTCTTGTGTGTTCTAAGGGAACAATATACATACAGTAAGAATGTGCTAGATGCATTCACTTTATTTTCTGCACATGAAATGTGTTTATTTTGTCCACTCAGATTTAAAGAATGTGAAAAAAATCCTATTAAATGTATAATAAATGAATCTCTAAGAAATCCACTTGGTGTTGTGTGCTCTGACTTTTGCTTATAATTTTTTAAAGCCTCATTTAATGGCGCTGTGCGTACTGCAAGTAATAAAAACATTTTTAAGAAACAAAAATTAAGAACTACAAAATCATTGTTTCACAACAATACAGTAAGTGCACTGTTTCAATACAGCGTTTCTCAAGATTCTGATTTGAACCGTACTAAAATAAAAAAATAAAGGCTGTATGAAGGATATAAAGTTTGCATTTGAGGAATTTATCATGGAATAAGATATGTCTATCTTCCAAAGAATTTAAAGAAAAAACAAACCTGACAAAAGAATAAAAAAAAAAAAAAGTTTATTTTTATTATATAATGTGTATGTGCGTATATAAAACATAATATCTAAGTATGCTGAATAAAATTTTGTATATATGGATATAAAAAAAATAATTTTGATTAAAAACAGTAACGTCTCGATATACACTCGGTTTTTGATGACGTCATACACGCAGTAGAGCTGGGAAACTGACGGAATGTACCATGTGGGAAAAAAATGTGATGACAAAATATCACTTAAAGCACACTTCTGTAGCACGGTTGTGCGTGTATGTATATGTATACAAATACGAAACTGACGTAAATACACTTAAGCCGCCTCAGGGTGATGTTTGGTGGTTTTGTCGCGGTTTTGCGGCAGTGATGTCCCCCGCCCTTGAGCGGGAATGGTTCGCGCGGCTCTCGCTAGCTCCTTCTGTTCCACGAGCGCGAGACGAGCAGCAGCGATTCATCCAACGCCAGCTAAAGCGCTTAAAGTGAGTATTTGTGAGGGGAAAGGAGGTGGTTTGCATGCTCATTTATGGCTTTTCTGGGTTTAGATGAATAAATAGTACTTTGCTGTAAATGTACGGGGTGTTTATCGTGCTCAAACGCCGGTTAGACGTCTTTCATATGTTTATTTATTAATATAAGAATAAGCAACACGTGTTCGCAACATGACAGAAAGCTCGTGCTTTTGTTAGAGTCACTGTCATAATGAAAATGCGTTTAATTTGTGTAAATACCCAGTGTGTTGTTTGATGGGCCTGACGCCTGCACGTGCAGGAAGTCCAGATTATCATAAACAATGGCGCATTCTCATGTTTAATCGCATGATCTTGTGGTAAACCACAGATTTATTGATTTTATGATCTCTAGATAACGCCTGTTTCGTTTCTGAATCAACAAAATTAGTGGTTCGGCTTAAAAAAACACCTTTGTCTCATAATTGCACATTCAGAACTGCTCAGATTGTTAACATGGTCACTAGAAACTATCAGGTGATGATAATACTGATACTCATAATAGTGAATTATTTTCAGTCACATTAGCCTTATTGGTAAATTATTATGCAAGTTAAGCGACCTTAATCATGTGTAATCATGTTAGACTAACAAAGAAGTAACATAAATACTATTGTGCACATGGCACCATGATAATACCATATTTTTTTGGACATATACTATGGTAATCATTCACATCCATAGTATTACTTTCAGATACCATCAGTGTACCATGTTTTCACCACGATGCATCTTTGTGAGGGCATGAAGTCCTCTCATTCTGTGAGATACTATATAAACATACTTTTCTTAATTGCACTTTATGGTTTATTGCTTGCCTTCGTTTGGATGAGAAGAACGTTCAGCTACATACATCGCTTTTCGTGTTCGCTGAAGGTGAGTTTGGACAAAGTTTGGACCCATCGTGGATTTTTCTGTGTTTTGTCCATCCTTTCTTTCAGTTTGTGCTTTTTTTTTTAAAAGTCGTTTTCTGCTCAACGTCATTGTAAAGTGCAATGTATTTCATGTTTATATCTAATGCAACCATAGAATGTTTTGTGTGTGTGATTGTCAGTCTTTAAAGGGATAGTTCACCCAAAAATGAAAATGTGATGTTTATCTGCTTACCCGCAGGGCATCCAAGATGTAGGTGACTTTGTTTCTTCAGTAGAACACGTTTGATGATTTTTAACTCAAACCGTTGCAGTCTATCAGTCGTATAATGCATGGCAATGATAACAAAATCTATGAGAGTAAAAAAAACATGCACAGACAAATCCAAATTAAACCTTGCGGCTCGTGACGACACATTGATGTCCTAAG
>NW_015506301.1:115511-120940 GCF_001515645.1 Sinocyclocheilus grahami | reverse complement strand
TTTTGGCAGTGTGGGCAGGTGCCAAGTCCTGCTGGAAAATGAACTACTGTGCTTGATTGGCCTGCAAACTCACCTGACCTGAACCCCAGAGAGAATCTATGGGGTATTGTCAAGAGGAAGATGAGAAGCAGACCAAAAAATGCAGATGACCTGAAGGCCACTATCAAAGCAACCTGGGCTTCCATACCACCTCAGCAGTGCCACAGGCTGATTGTCTCCATGCCACGCCGCACTGATGCAGTAATTCATGCAAAAGGAGGCCCAACCAAGTATTGAGTACATGTACAGTAAATGAACATACTTTCCAGAAGGCCAACAATTCACTAAAAATGTTTTTTTTTATTGGTCTTATGAAATATTCTAATTTGTTGAGATAGTGAATTGGTGGGTTTTTGTGAAATGTGAGTCAAAATCATCACAATTAAAAGAACCAAAGACTTAAACTACTTCAGTCTGTGTGCATTGTATTTATTTAATACACGAGTTTCACAATTTGAGTTTAATTACTGAAATGAACTTTTCCACGACATTCTAATTTATTGAGATGCACCTGTAAATGAACAGCTAAAATGCATAAAAGTGAAATCGAATGATTGTCTCCGAACAGGTTTCTCAATATAGAAACTTATTTCCACCAATTCAGACTAATTAGAATCGCAATTGCAAGTTATTAATTGTGAGATGTAAAATTAATTCTGAAGAAAAAATTCTAAATTGTGTGTTCTAAATTTGTAATTGCACGTTTATAACTAACATTTGTAATATTTTTATTAGGTGACGGAAATAAGCTTCCATACAAATACCCGTTTTATTAAGCTATTTAGATTTTTGTTAAATGCTAACAGTATTCTTTGGACTATGAATATAGTATGCTAAAAAGCTCTCTGAAAAGTCTCTAAATTCATCGTCTACATCCATAAAAGCAGCGATTCTTCTTTTTTTATTTATTTTTTTTTGGTAATGAATCCGTCTTCAGTACTGCATTTTAAAATATACTTTGTTTTTCAGCGTCTTGCACCACTTTTAAGTTGCCGCGTCAATGTAAATCGTTAACTTGTTTAACTTGCCGTAATTTGCGCTTAAACAAATAATTGATTTGTATATCGCAACATAGTTTACACACTTCATGTTTTATGTTATCCTACTGCTGTGTGACTAATTCTCCAGTTCCCTGTCACTCTCTCTCTTTCCTCTTTTTTGTTTATTTATCAATCCTCTTCTACCTCTGTATTTCTGGACACAAGAAAATGCGCAACAGAAGCCATAGGAGTTCTTCTTCGAATCAGTCCAGTTCTTCTGAACAGCAGCCGGACCAAACCAACGCAGGCGCCGAGGGATGTTTGTCCAGTTCGACGCTGGAGGGTTTGAGATCGGAGTGTTCGACGGTGTGGTTCGACCGCGTCGCGTACGAAAGTGCGGAGAGTCTTTACTACGTACGACTATTGCAGCAGCAAAACGGCACGACCGCTCCTGCGAGTTCTTCCGCAAGAAACAAGCAAGAAACCTGCCGGCATGGAGAGCAAGAGGCTTGTCATCATGTCGTTAATGCTGTGTGGGTGAATAAACCCAACTTTGACCAAGCCGAGAGCAAGTTTGTGGGCCGCGTTCCCAACCAACCGAGATCTCTCCAACTGCAGCCCGCTAGCTGCGACGAGGGCTACCAATCGCAAACCCCGACTCCGCCCACACCGGCTTCCAGACCAATCAACGGCCTCCCTTCCTTGCCACCGCCTCCAATGGGGGTGTGGCTACAGAAACCTCTTTTTGATAAAGCCGAGGCGACTTTCTATCAGAACCTGTACGGCCAAAACTCGCCACCGAGAAACCCGGAAACCAGCGGCGACGAGTCCAACTCCAAACGGCGAAATAACGCGCAAAAAAAGCCTGTAATTTGCAATGGGCGGGAAACCGACAACATCTCCACCAATCAGGGAGCGGCACGCTGCTATTTCCTGCATGCTGACAGCGAGAGGGTGTGGCTAGATCGCGGTCGCTATGCGGAGGCGGAGACTTGTTTCTGTGAAGAAGCTGCGGCGAGATCCGTCAAAACGTCTATAAACCATTCTAGCCAGAAGCAGAAGTATGACTCAATACTCGAGAAAATACACTTTTCTCACACACTGTAGATAATTAGTTCGTTCGTTCACCACCAAATTAAATTTCTGTCATTTTAACAGTCCTGTTGCTCCAAACCTGCATTACTTCTGTTTCTTGAACCTCCTACGAATCGCAGTCTTAAGTGTTTTATGGCAAAAAGTGAGTCGCACAGGTTTGGAATGGCATAAAGGTCAGTAAATGACAGAATTGGTGAATTATCACTTTAAAACCACATTTTACTCTCAGGGAACCATCAGTCTCATCCATTGCATTCACATGCAAACTTTTATATTTCTTTTGTGAACCATCTTCATGCAGTCGCACATTTTTCTCATGCCATTTTTTTTTGTTTTTCTTTGGTCTCTTTTTTTTGGTTTATTCTTGCTGAGTTTGTCCATTGTGTTGGCTTGGAAGAGTCATTCGTCTGAATTCAGTTTTGTATCATTTGGGTTTCTTCATTTGTTTGGTTGATGTCATTTTTGCATGGTTGCATTAACATATGTATATTATTTGTAGTATTATATCCATGCACCAGTTTTGGGGAGTAACTTATTTTAGTATCACTGAGATGCTATTATAGTTTTTATTAATTTTGAACTTATTTATTTTAATTTTCAAATGTTAAACCACTGAGCTTTAATTTTTATGGATTTTTCATTTTAGTCATTTTGTTGTTTTGTTTTTTTTTTGTCTTTAGAATTGGTTTTATTTTTCTTTTATATCCATGACTTTTATCAAAAAAAATTTTATTCATTGCTTAGTTTTTGTTATTTTAGTACATCAAGTTTAACTAAAATAAAATAAGCAATGCTGTTTGTTTTAGCAGGTATCTGAAAGAAAATCAATGATTAAAATTAATAATGCAAATAAAAATGAATGTTGGCAAATAAAAATATTAAAAGAAGTGTTTTCGCTGTAAAATAAGAAAATAATATAATTCGTTTTACAGTAAAATTGTTTTAAATAGGATTATTTTTATTTTCATTTTCCAAATGATAAACCATTATTTTGGCAGAAAAAAAAGATTTAGTTTTTCATTTGAAATTAATTAGTAATTAAAATTGTTTTATTGTTTTGTTTTGCATGTCCATATAGTTTTTATTAATCTTTATTTTAAATTTATTTCAGTTTTATTTATTATTTAAATTTGTTATTTTAGTACACCCAGTTAAACTTAATGAAAATGAGAAATGTTGCCTTGGCAAATAACTCAAATAGAATAAGTACATTTTATTTCAACGAACAATTTTTTGTTTTAGCTTTATTTAAATATGATAATAACCATTAGCATATAAATTCACTCCCCAATACTGCTGTGCACCGTAGTTTGCAACATCCTTTCATTTTCATCAAGGAACGAACAGATCACATCCAGTCCTTTATCAGTTCACTGAAGATGTTTGTTTGCTGAGCTTGTTACAGGTCTCGTGTGTGTGTTACAGGATGACTGCAGCGGAGTGTTTGGCGCAGGAGAGGATCTGGTTCGATAAGCCACGTTACGATGAAGCGGAACGGCAATTTTATGAGCGGATGAATGGACCCACGCAGCCCAAACAAGTATTAAATATATCACTTGAACCACTGCATCAGTATTACAGCATGTGTGCTAATACTACTGTTCCACGTGGTATTTTTGAAAGGTTAATTCTAAATGTACATTTACTTAAATTCATGCATTTGGTAGATGCTTTTATCCAAAGAGACGTTAGTTTGCATTCGGTGCATACATTCCCAGGGAACTGAACCCACGCCCTCACCGTTGCTAGCGATATTTCACGGTTTAAAGCTGCAGAAGCACTGTTTACACCAGCACACACACACACACACTGAGGTTTGTCTCTGTCTCTCGTCTCAGGACATACTTAAATTCATGCATTTGGTAGATGCTTTTATCCAAAGAGACGTTCGTTTGCATTCAGTGCATACATTCCCAGGGAACTGAACCCACGCCCTCACCGTTGCTAGCGATATTTCACGGTTTAAAGCTGCAGAAGCACTGTTTACACCAGCACACACACACACACACACTGAGGTTGGTCTCTGTCTCTCGTCTCAGGACACTGGCGCTAACAGCATCCTTCAGGACATCGCAAGAGCACGAGAAAACATTCAGAAATCTCTCGCTGGGGTGAGTCGAGCAAAAACCCTACCGTTACACTTTGAGCTGTGCAATCTAGCGCTCTTCTAGGGCTGCACGATTTCTGGGATTGCTGTGTTATTTATTATGATTTTATTTCTTATTTTTTGAGAAGCTACAGGTTTGAAGGGTTTGTACAGTTTGAATGACTGTATGATAATAATAATGTTGTGGTTGTTACAAAATTAAAAATATTTAAAAAAAATATATTATTTCACTCTAAAATAAAGAGTAGTTAAGAAAAAGAGTATAGTGATGATAGTTTTATTTTACTGTACAACTTTAAAATTACAATGGAAAAAATGGCTGTCTAGAAATATAGTAATGTTGTTATCAGTCGTTACTAAATAAAAAATATTAAAATAGAAATATGCACAATTCGTGATTACATATCAGTAATTATTATTACCGGTAATATCATTATTATTGTTGCTGTTGTTATTACTAAAGTAAAAATATATATTTCTAAAATAAGAAATACTACTATTGTAATTCACTCTAAAATAAAAAATGGAGCATTTAAGAAAACTTAATTATAATTATAATAATTGTATTTTACTGTACAGCAGCTGTGCAATTACAATACAGATCTTACATTTTTATTTTCATATGTTTTCAATATGTTTTATTTTGGCAGAAGAACACAGAAAGCCCAGAATGCTTTTGTTTTCTTGACACCAGCCAGTTTATTAGTGTTTTTATTTTAATGAATCGTCCAGCTCTACTCTTGTTCTTAAACCCTAGTGAGTTGTCTTGCTGTCTGCTGCCTACATAGGCGTTGTGAGTGTGTCTCTGATATGCTGTCTATGTAGGGAGCTCGATAGGTTTTAGAACAGAGCCCAGCTTATATCTCCTAAATCATCTGTTCTCTTCCTTCATCTGCACTCATCAGCTGAAGACAACCTTGCAGCCAAGTAGAGGCTCCGCCCCTAAAATATCAAACCCCTCCCACCGCTCGTCTCCTGTAAGTGTGTGTGTGTGACACACACTAAAGCAGCTCACGCCCTAGTCGGCCAGCGCGTGACGCGTGTGCATGCTTGCATGCATGTTGTTGTAGAAAGTTTCAGAAGAAATCTGTGATGCATGTGTTTGTTGTTAAGGTTTCTGCTGTGAAACGAGAGCGCAAACTTGCATCTTTGTTGTGAGGTTTGTATCAGTGCTGTTTTAGTGTCATTGCAAAGCTATAATAGTTTAA
>NW_015506301.1:114431-115501 GCF_001515645.1 Sinocyclocheilus grahami | reverse complement strand
TTTTTTTTCAATATTTTATTTTATTTGTTACTGTTTAACAGCTAATGAGTTTGAACTCTAATAACCCTGGTTTGTATGATATTACAGACTGTACTATATTTATGTATTCACTCTAAAAATTTAATCTAATTAAAATAATCATCAAAAATAAGAACAAGAAATTTTTTTTATTTATTTTTACTTTTTAATGTATACACACCAATACAGAGATCTAAACTGGAGATTGTGAGTAAATGAACAACTAATAATTTAGTCCTAAATACAAATCTAAATAATTAAAAAAACCCAATCAAAATAAAACACCAAAAAATACATATATTTTATGTATTTGATTTAAGCAATATAATACATATTTTTTGATTACCTAATACTTAAATCATAGAAATGTCAAATCAAAATAAATACGTTTTAAAATTAAAAACAATCAAAATAAAACACCAAAAAATAGCTAAAATATTGAATTAGTTTATCTGCATGTCATGTGACCAATAAACAACATCAGAGAACCATGAACATGCGAATGTGTTGAAAAATGATTGAAATTCTTAGGGATTTATTGGAAAATTTTAGGGAGTAAATATTTCAGCTCAAATGCGCTGGGCTGACAAAAAGGTTTGGGAATCCATGCATCAATATGCCTATACATGGTTATAAACCGTAATATTTGCCTACAAATCTACAGAAACAGCCATGAACATTTGATTGAGGGTGCAAATGAATTACACTGAATTTTTTGAAGCAGTTTTGAATCATGGCGGCATTTTAAAGTGATTCACAGAAACAAGTTAAACTTACTGAACCAACTTCAAATATAAAATTAAAACATACTAAAAGTTGCATGCTCTGACAAAGTGGCTAAATCTGTTGTGTGTCGTGTGGTACAATAAAATAGTGTAGCAGCTAGTGTAGTAACAGACTGTAGTTGTGTTTGGTTAGTGTGTGTAGTATGTAGTTGTAAGTAGATCTGATTCTCTCACTGGGCGGTTGTCTATCAGAGCAGGGGCTGATGGTAACTCTGGTGTGTCTGTGTGTGTGTGTGCGTGTGTGTCTCTGTGTGTGTGTGTGTGTGT
>NW_015506301.1:110829-111686 GCF_001515645.1 Sinocyclocheilus grahami | reverse complement strand
GATATTTATTTATTTTTTATTTAAAAATATATTTTGTATTTTAAAAAATAAGAATTGTATTTTTTTTATTATAGGCTTAGTTAACGATAATAATATTTTTCACATGCATTAAGCATCTATTCTGTCTTTATCTCTGCGTTTTCATTTGCGTCAGGATGGAAAATCTGAAAGAATTTAACAATCGTAATTCGCATTCTGATTCCATTTATGATACTTTTGGTCATTTTGAGAAAGAATGAATGAACAACGTTTAGAAAAGAAGCGTTCACTAGCCTCAAAAGATTTCAACAGAACGATACTAATCCAATTTGTAATTAAAAATAAATTTTTAATGAGTGTAATGTTTATATACTATTGTAGGTTTTGTTAGTATTTTGAATTAGCTCTTTTTTTTCGTTTTAATTTTATTTTTAGTTTAATATTTAGTAATTAATTTAGTAATAAATAAATTTAGTAAAAAATGACTGCTCATTTATACCATTTTATTTTTATTATTGTTTTTTAATCATTGTTTTATTACTATTATTGTTTTTATTTATATAATATACTTTTTATTCATGTTTTGAATTAACGTTTTTCCCTTTTCAATGTCATTTTATTTTAAAATGTTAGTAGTTTTACTAGGTGCTTTTTAAAAGTTTTTATTATTGTTATTACTATTATTATTTATATACTATTATAGTTTGTTCTATTATAATTCATTGTTCTGAATTATTTATTTTCAGTTTCCAATTTAATTTTAGTATAAGTTTTTGTAATTTTTTATAACATTTAAACATTTAAGTTGGCTTTTATTATATAAATATTTTTTATATTACTATTTAGGTTTAATTTGTTTTTATTTCAGTTTTGGTTTA